>NC_091147.1:11285029-11585029 GCF_041381155.1 Argopecten irradians | reverse complement strand
TGGAACTAATATCAGTGCAGTATGACTGTAAATAGTAATTGGAATTAGGTTTAGCAGATGCATGGAGTAGCTAGAGCTGTATAGCTACATGATAATGTATCTGTAAAAACATGTCAGTGTTAAAATGAATGTACGAATAACTGTTCCAATTAATTACAATATACATTTGTGTTCCATCAAAAATATAATTTCATATGGGTCCTTTTTTCGTGGTT
Organism: Argopecten irradians; assembly: GCF_041381155.1. Classification (NCBI taxonomy): domain Eukaryota; kingdom Metazoa; phylum Mollusca; class Bivalvia; order Pectinida; family Pectinidae; genus Argopecten; species Argopecten irradians. The sequence continues at coordinate 11,584,814 of NC_091147.1, read as the reverse complement.
TGCAAATTTTAAAATAATTCTTAAATATCCATGGCTGGCCTAGGGGATAGCGATTCAAACAATATATAAACCAAATGTCGTGGGTTTAATGTTATTTAATAGCACCAACAACGAAATCTACACAACGAGCAGTTCACGGTATACAACACGCTATATGATCATCGCTAAAGAAACACTGGCAATGTCGGAGGCAGATGTATATATGTAACATATTAATTTTAATGGCTATAATAAATCAACGAATGCCTCTGATATCTACAGTCACCCGAATATTCTTTTTTTTTCTGTCGCACATCCTGTCCATAGTTCATTTACTAGTTGGCTTCTTTGAATTTTAATTCCTATTTTATATTTCGTAAACTAAGTAAAATCAATATGTATACAGACTTATACTACCTAACAGGACATTTGCCTTAGGTCCTCTGCTTTAATTACAAACATAGAAATGAAACTGAGGCACTGAGGGAAAAGAAAGCTAGTAAAGACTTATCGGACCTGACAACGTAAATCCCGTCTTTTTATGAGTCTGTAAGTCTTCCTTCCCAGCTCTATTTAGACCACACATTAAATAATAAATTGAAATAAGACTATTCAATATTCAAAAAAAGACATTTGCATTAAATTCACATAATTTTTCAACAATATCTAACATTTTCAGTATGTTTGAACACGTAAATGACGCAGTTGTTTAACGGCGGCTGAATGGCTTAGTGTTAATCGTGCTATATATTTGAAGACGAAAATACGAAGTATCGAAGGATTGGTACTGTCATCTCTGATATTGTTTACTGAAAATAAAAATAATCTGTTACAATATAGCCGACAATCATCTTTCGTTGGATTTAGGGATGATATGATGAAGATTTTTATTGCTTATGCATACATGTTTCATGCACTTAAAAGAGCAATATGGTAAATAGAAATCATGGTGTATTTTTACTAATGCCATTGATATTTGTTTTTAAAATGCAAACTACATTTACAACGCACTCCACATAAATGTTATTGCGTTGATCATTATCTAATATTGTAAGAAAAGAATGATATCTCGCCGAGCCATCGAGATAAAACGGTAGTTGATTTTGGCTTATCTTGGTAACTAAGTCGTAATCGATGCCATTAATTTTTATTATTGTGACGTCACTGTTCAGAAAGCTTTACTGTGTACCAATCACAGGACAGGGTTTACATCGGATGTTCACACGAGGATAGACTAATACATTCAGGAGACTATCTCATGATCCGGAATCACACCATGAGTATACATAGGTAAACGTGATGTAAATACGTTTGGAAGTTGTACACTATTTCAGATTGTGATTTCAACATCTGAATATAGATTGAACAACGATCTGCCTGTGACGAAGTAATGAACTATATATACATTATTCTATCAATTTACTTTACTTGTAAATGTACACCTTTCATTCGGTTTAATTTCAGGAATTCCACCATGTCAGCAAAGGAACTGACATGCTCATTAACTAATAAAATGAAGAAGATAATTGCAAACTTATACAATTGTGCAACTAGCCATTGAAAGGAAAATTCTAAACACATATTTCATTAACTGTATCGAAAATGTGCATAGCGTGGTGTGAAATATTTCAGAGTACATTTACCAGTGTGTTACTGTGAAGCAATATGATTAATATTTGTAGCCCAAATGACAAACTGGTATGAATAATGTCTTACATACAATATGACTTATTTTTATCAAACCAGGAATTATACAGCTTTATGCCAATCCCTCTATCTATCACTAAATATCAATGATTATGACTAATGTGGCAGCACACAGGTGTGTATATTTTTTTGTTCTTTGTCGGGTTTTCCTTTCTCACCAGGTCCTATTTGTTAATATATCATTTTAGACATTGTCGCCATTCAATGGTTTCTTTCAATGTGATGTTATAATTATCATCTCCAATACCACCAATAATCACAAAATGAGGTTGAGGTTTGACAGAAAATGAATAGAAAACCAATCTGATTGGTCTATGTAAAATCCGCCATTTGCTTGGTTTCTGGTTAAGCTGTCTCGCCTGAATAAAAATGTCTGTATGATCTTAAACATAACCGAAATATAACTGGATGAAAAATAAACGTATTCGTCTACTACATGTATACGTATTTTTGGATTTCATTGAATTATTTTTCATTAAAACTTTTTGCAGTATTGAGGTATTTCTATAATAATTATTATTCAAACAAATATTTATTATCGGGGAAAAGTTGGAATTCCAAAAAATAATAAATACTAGAAAAATAAAATGTAAACGTTATATTATCGTAACTATATAATCGATTTTTTCGTACATTTAGGTAGTGACAATTCTGACTGAATGCATTATTTTCGAACAACTTGCTCTTTAAAGATATCTCAATTAATCTGGATTGATGTGGGTGAATTTATGTAAGATTTATTCGAGGCAAATGCTAACCCAAAATCGCATTTCATTATTTTATGAAATTTGATTACTTCAGAATCATTCTGTAATGAAACAATACAAACCGTAAAATAAATTACAAAATTCAATGAATTTCTGTTTAAGGATTGATTCGGATTTTCACCTTAACGTTACACTGTTTTTATGCCTCAAATATAAATAAAACAACTACTAAGTTGTAGTATAATTCCCCATAATATTATGTTTTAACAATAATAATCGAAGTAACAGATTACACTATAATGTGCCAATTTAGAATAAGCAAACTGTCAAAATAGAATTAAAATGACAAAAAGTGTGTTGATGAAAGTTTGGATATAATCTGAACATAGCTTTGTTTCCTTGATAAAAAATTATTCGTTATGATTCAAAGAATGCATTCAAAATTTTGAACAAAATGACTTACAATATATCCCTTTAACGACACTCTATATTTGACGATTATTATTTCAATCCTTAAACAATAATTGAAAAACAAAATATTCATGCAAATTTCCAATGTTGTTAAGATCGTAATACATGGCAATCTGATTAAAATACAGATCCTTATTATCACTACGTTTGATATGAGGATCTGACAACATCCCATTAGGGGTCACATCAGGATGACCTTTGGAAATGACCAATCAAATTGGCATTGCCAAAATCTTGACTTGGGACGAACTAGTTTGAAAACGCTGCCCGAATTATTTTCGTGTACGTCTCGCCCAAAGTGCATTTATGCTTACTGGGACGAAATAGCGTTATCAATTGACGAAGAAATGTGTAGAAAATTTATTTGATCTAGAGTACACGTGGTAAAAGGTCATCCGAACGTGAACCCATATGGGATATTGTCAGATCCTATATTGAACGGAGTGGTAATAAGGATCTGTATTTTAATCAGATTGTATACATGGTTACATGATAGTCAAGATAATCAAGACAAAGATGTCACTTGATGCTAACCATTAAAACAATGTCATACAATACATGGTCACATGGTAGTCTGAACTACCATTAACATAACGTCATACATGGTCGGATGGTAGTCAGGCCAACCATAAAAACAATGTCATAAATGGTCACGTGGTAGTCGGGACAACCATTACAATAACGTCATACGTGGTCACGTGGTAATCAGGACAATTATTATAACAACATAAATGGAATACACGGCAAGTATTATAACAACGTTGTATATGGAGTCATGGTAACCAATACAACCAAATCGTAAATGGCTATATGGTAGTCACATATCAATAAAATATGCCATATGTCAGTCACAAGGTTATTGACAAGTTAACTTCATTGAAGACCATATGTGAGCTCTATCGATACAATCCACGTAAATTACAATAAACAAATTAAGGTCTTGATACAATCCACGTAAATTACAATAAACAAATTAAGGTCTTGATACGAGGCACATAGAAAGATATTATCCCGAATAATACGTGATTTATTCAAGGTCAGTGATCACTGACCAGAAATGTTGAAATGTTTGTAATGCGAAATCAGAAATGTCAAAGTGAGACAAAATTGTGACTGCTCATGTTTTGTGTTACCATCGCCCTTGCCATAGAAGTCCCAAGGGAAATTTCATCTTCATTCGTATCAAGTGTAAAGCAATCATTTCCTCCTCAAAGATAACTTTTTATGTCATTATTATTGATTAATCGCAATTGGCCTATTTGTGAGAGCCGTAAAAGATCATTGTACTCGTTTTTACTTTTTCACAGCCTTGGATATATGATAACTTCAGACAAAATAATTCTAATTCGTATATGCTATTTTACACCCATAGATATTGCAAAAAAACACAACATAAATAATGTACACTGTATCGAAGTGTTATCGTATATCAGGTGATATTGTTTTCATGAATTATATCGGCAATATCATCAGTGCTGAAAAGTGGACAATGGGTTTTCGACGGGGTCATTCGGTAATATCCGTAAAGAAAAGTATCGATATTTATTTTCACAAATTCTATTCATTCAACGACTTTCAATGGTGACCAAGCTATGCACTTCATTAAGTGTTCATTTAAGACAATAGCGCAATGAAATCAACAGGTATCCCATATTATGTTGGTATATTTTAGAATATTATCGGTCAATTACTTGATGTGGACACTAATTGGCACAGCCTACAATATCATTTTTCTTTTTGGCAATACTTTAATATTGTATGTCCGCTTACAAAGAAACTCTTTCGAGTTTTGTATGTTTTAAAATTGTCGGAAAACGGAACTTTTTACATTACTAAATACAACATAGAAATCTTTAAAAAAATGAACTAATTTCTGATTATAACCAAATGCAAATTAAACAGTGCACTCACATGGCATCGTGTCATCTTTATAAAGATTTTCTGCTTCATTACAACTATGATGATAATAACCGTACGACTAACAAAATATTTCATTTCCCACAACGTACATAAAATACTAAGCATATGCATTCCATGTGAAAATGTTGGGTTCTATTACGAAGACGTCCGAAGAGTTCCGAATAAATAATATACGGAACTGAACTAGCGTATGTCAGCCTCATATGCTTAATGTTCCGAGTTTCAGAATTAATTTGAAAACAAAGGTTGATATTCTTCCGCTAAATAAAATGTTTTCAGCTGTAATGACATTGATGATTTCATACACTGCGAGTGCATATGACGGAGAAATATCAAATATGAAGGTCGAATAATTTCTGTGAAGCAAAGTTGGTCTACATATTTTCATTGTTTCGAAGCCTAAAGAATGGAATCAGTATCAACTGAGTTTGAGTTAAGGCTCATATACTCTACTATTGTTAAAACTAATGACAAGCTATATTGCTTGCGATTATGCGTATTGACTGAGGCCTATTTCTTTGATGCATTGAACATAAGTTTCCATTGTTGTAATGATGCCAGTGGCGACTCAAGATAAAGTAACATTAACTTCAGCATCTTATATTTCTGCTGAGGATTCTCTACAATGTGAGTTTACTTACATCATAGACTGTTTTCACCAGAGAAGTTGCTTTGACGAATTATTGCATAGTTAAGCCAACTATAAAACTTTTGTCTTCGTATTTGAAATTGTGTTTATGATGGTGAACTTTGCAGATTTCCAGCTGCAACGCTACCTTACAGATACGCAAATGTACACTGAATTTTTTACCAGGTAGTCGCCGAAAAAAAAGTGTATTGTTCAATTTTTTACCGCCATTGTTAAAGTTCTATGGAATAAATAGAACGCTGTAGTATTTATTTGTATCAGTTTTCGCAAGGTGAATAAAATCATAAAGATCAAGTAAACTTATCCTTAAGCAGGTATCATCCATGTCATCAGTTTGTACCCGTAAATTAATAACATAGGGAGAATATGTCAAAGCATGATGTATTATTTCCTTGACAATAAAACATACTGGTAATTGAAGTGAAAATTTATATTGTAGGCGTTTGATACATACATTTTCAATCCATGTATTTATTAGCAAATCGATGAAACATTAATGTATTATACATTTATCGTTAGAATAGTTGCAGATATGTATCACTATAATACGTTAAATTGCAAAATCACACACAATTGAATTTATGTAAATGAACATATTACGTATTGACATAATGCATCTTGTTGAAAGATTGTATGTCGGAAATGTTCACAAACTTTTATCTGTAAGTAAAATGTTTCTGTGATATATGGCGATATCGCGCCAAACGCAAAAGAAAACAATGATAAAACCAGATATGGATTGATCTCTCAATTTCAGTTGAAATTAGTGTATGCTAAAAGCATTTTCTAACAATGATTTCTGTTGCACTACTGGCAATTTATATCAAAATAAACCGTGTATCTTGGACAACAGCGTTACTCTCATTGAAATCAATGGCCTACAAGATTTATTGGATGGTATTCAAAGCTTTCGGTCAAGTACGGGTTGTTATCTTGTCTACCAATGCTAAAACATTATACAGGTATTACCCACATTTATCTGCCCAAAATGCATAAAAATATCTTCAGATTTAAAGAAGTCAACTATATTTACTTATATATGCTATTCCCATGATTTGAATGCCTACACCTACACTACAGCGGTAGTATTTTGTGTACTGATTACCGCCCACGACAAAGCTTAGTTTGTTTACTGAGGTGTGTCTCAGGTTACCGATTTATAGGAGTGGAAATACAATGATCAGAAAGTACAGGTTTTCAAGTCTTTAAAAGAAAAAAACCCAAATGCAATTACCTAAAACGTCATTCATCTCTCATTATTGCTCATGCATTTGTAGGCCCATCCGAAATTCTGGTGTGATATTTCTAATTAATTTATCATTTAATACCTGTGTAATCGGATATAGTGATATATGCAAATCATTTAAAATATTTTATTATTTTATGCATGCTATTATATTTTATAATTTTACATATATATGGAAACCCTTTATATCTGCTTTTGTGTGCATCGTGCATTGTAGAGTATGTAGCTGCCGTTTCATTAAAATATAGAAACAGTGTATAGAATCTGATATGTATTGAAAATATTTGTATAATTGGGGGCCGCGGTGGCCGAGTGGTTAAGATGTCCCGACATATTACCACAAGCCCTCCACCTCTGGAATGCGGGTTCGAATCCCATGTGGGGCAGTTGCCAGGTACTGACCGCTGGCCGGTGGTTTTTCTCCGGGTACTCCGGCTTTCCTCCACCAACAAACCTGGCACGTCCTTACATGACCCTGGCTGTTAATAGGACGTAAAACTAAACAAACCAAACCAAAAAAGTATAATTGTAAAATAAATGTAACAATATAACACGATTGCAGATACGTGTTGTTTTTTTGTTGGCTTTCGCCATATGGCAAATATTTATTTTTGTAGAATGTTTTGTGAAGGATTTTAAGAAATGATTGATTTAGCGGCAATTTTGAAAATGTGCAATTTATTTGTTGGTGCGGCATCATTTATACTACATATATTTCATTTGTACTGTAAATGTTTGTGATAAGGTTATTTGTCATATAATTTTGGAATTAAAACCAAAAGCGCTGAATCTGTGAAAAGTGGTGAAAAACAGATTTTCAAAGTTTCGAAGGCGGAAGCAACATCTGCAGTTCGATTCTGAGCAACTGTTACGAATTGTACATTACTATTGTTGTTTTTACAGCAAACTATTTTGGATTCTATTACTTTATTTTGTCTGTTGTATTCCGTCATATCACACATAATCTCATATTTATGTAGCTATGTTTGATTCACAATAGTAAAAAATCAAACACAGAGACATAACAGTTTTTATCACACAATCCGCCTGATATCCAGTGACTTCGCCCGTGTAATATTTTTGCGTATGTCACTAGTGTAATATGACCTGAAGAGATTTTCGAGACTTGTTTCATAAAATCTCATATGAAATGAACACTCATGTTTGATCCTATACTTGAATGTGAACTGCCAACATTTATGCTACAACCCAAAAACGATATCAGAAAAAAGTAATTCATTGGAATATTTTGAATTCTTCTCAGCAGAGAATATCCTTAAAGATGCTCCACCGCCGACAGAGCATAAATGATATTCATCATTCGAACAATAATTTGTGTTTAATCATGTATATATATGCCTAATTAACACAAAAAATAACATAAAATAATTTATTTCGCCTTTGGTGCATGCGCAATCAGTACTTCATTTCATATAGAATATAGTGCCACGGAATTTTTTCGGGATGCAATTAATTATTTTTTTTTTATATTTTTAACTTGAAGTAAAATTAGAAGCTCAAACTTTTCAATGGTGGTAATGGTGTAAAGTAAGTAACTTTTGAAACAGAAGAAAAATACTAAATCGTCTGCTCCTGGTTTTTATTGTGAAAAAAAAACCATTTGTCAGCGGTGGAGCATCTTTAAATAGTTTGTTTGATTATCATAAATTTGACTTTAACATAATCTAACAATCATGACTATTACTTTGATACCATGCATTTGAATGCTGTAAGATATCCATTTATCTTATCATTTTTTTTATTTTAGAACATCAAACGATTTGACTTTACCTGCTGATTACAAATCATAACATCCATTACATCATTGGTTAACTTATCATAACACTGCACTGATTATTATGAATACAATAATGACGAGATATCCAAGTTGAATTCATGAAATTTACCTTAATAAAGATGAAAAAGCAAAGTCAGTAATACAAAAATACCTCATTGTTTTTATCATAAGGTCCGATTCGTAGTTGTCTAAATTTTTTTTTTTCATTTCTACACTCAATGTCAAAAGGTAAGATTCGCACTGTATATAGTTTCAATGTTGCATTTCCATCGTAACATTACCCTTATCCATTGTATACATGTTTTAAAAATTTGCTTAATGTACGATTCTATCATGTTAACCAGCTATTAGATCATTTGAATGTTTGAACTTAGTTTACATGTTAATAATTTTCATACATAACAAAGTCTAAATTATCGCAAAATGAAGAATACAGTATGTGCATTCCATTGCAATTACTATTGTTTATTTATTCCAGGTAGAATTAAATCATTAAAGAGAATAATTGCATGTTAAAATGCATGCTTTACATCGAAATGTTATTCTTTATTCATCAATTATTTTACGATTAAAAATCAATTAACTTTGAATGAATGCGAAACCCCCATCCACCTTTCTTTAGGTGTTAAGTTTAATATTAAAAGCAGACGCACTTGAAGAGTTGCTTGAATTTTACGCAATATATTCATCATTAACAAGGAAAAGGCAAATTAACACTTAAATTTTTTTTATGTATTTTCCCATATATTTTAAAGTAAATTCTTCAAACAATATAAAACCAAAATAAAGTTCTAAATCAATATTACCTCATTTATCTTGTAAAGACACGGGTTTTCGCGTTTTTCATAAACCTGATATATGTTAGGCTGATTTTACCATGTCTTTAGAGAATTGACTATACTTAATTATTTAATATTTATAATCGACTTTAAATAACAAATAATACTTTATCGATAAATTCAACAAGTGACACAATGCGTTTTCAAAATCCAAGATAGAAGCAATAATTAGTTTACTTTGCTCTGTTTTGATTTTAACAAGCGAAACATATCACGTCGAGATGACCATGAAAACAATGATATCAAAACGAGTGCACTTGATACTTATTACATTATATGATTAAAATGATTGACTAAAATAAAAAAAAATAAAAAAAACACGGTTAAGGATCTTTTCTGGTGGGCTTTAGTCTCGTTAAAGTTTCGTTTTAACTTTAATCAAAGATTTTTGTAATAAACAAAAATGATTATCTTTATTTGTAGGAAGTTGTCAAATAAAAAATGTTACAAAACTGATTTGTAATATCATATTGATTTTTTATGACTATTTATTGTTGATTTGAGTAATCATTAATTGTTTTATAATAATATAAAGTATAAATATAATACTTATTGAAATGAAATGATTGGCGAAGTTAATGAAAACATTTAAACTAATATAAGTGCAATTTTCATTTCGTTTATTGACATGAATTTAGATATATATAATATTTCTTTGTCGCATACATTGTTAAAGAAAACCATATATTTGATATTTTTCATTGATAAAAGAAATCACTTACGAATTTTTTAATGAACGAATTATTATTTCAAACTAAGTGCATTTTATATTTCGCTTTTTGATCTGATTTAAGATGGATATTACAAATTATTAATTCGCCAATTCTACATTTTTTAGTTCTAAGTACATACATTGTTTAAATAACGTGATAATCAACATTTCGTAATAGTACCTTATTCCCAATACATCTGCCAAAACGATATATGGATAAATGAACTGCTATTTAGAATTAGGTTTCGCTCTGTCGTGTGCATTGCAGCCAAGATTTAAGTCATATAATATAGAAGATGTGTTGCTTGTCTGAATAAATCGCGAATGCCTTACACTGTGAAGCTTTATGTCTGGTAATTCAACAGCTTCGTATATAGGCTAGCATGATTGTGCACTTTTTACAATCATGTAGGTTTTATTGTTTCTTTATTACGATAGTTTGGTTTATACACACAAGCGAATAAAGAACTAATATTGTTTGATATATATAACACGTTTAGCCAACCACTATAGTATCTGTCTATACTAATAACTCGCATCGCTATTTATAAGTATTTTGAGATGAAAAAATGTATATATTTTGTTTTTATATTAAGGATTGATTTCACGGATAATAATGCACTTAGATACTTGTTTCATTCAATAATTAATCGGAATCATTTTCCCATTTGAAGGTATCAACATTTGATAATATCAGCCCACGTCATATAGATTGCAATCTGGAATAATAATATTGAAAGGCATAAAGCGATTTAGATTAAGCTCCACACACATGATATTGTATCTATGATTTCCTACTCCATTTCCATTATTTTTATGTTGATATAAGTTATCGTTGTTAATTAGGTATTCTAAAATATTTATATTAGGCACAATTATTACTTCAACACATACGTTTACTATAAAGTATCACAGTGCTTGAGTAGTCTCACATACATTGATTATCATTTAACAATGAACGAATTGACAAAGGACATTTTAGTATCATTTCATGATTTTATGTTAGCATTTTAATTCGTAAATGCATACAAAGTTATTAAAGATGCTTCTGGTAATATACTAATATTAAAACTACCAATTATTTGAATCTAGCGAGCTTCTCTTAATATAAATATTTTTTCTAGTGAGCTTTTATAAGATAAAATATGATTTTTATTTCTTACGAGCATTGACTTAAATACTATTTTTTCCCAACAAACTTTTACTACATGTAATTTTTTAAAATATTTTCATATGTTGCCAAATATGGCTTTTACAGTAGCAAATTTTTGTTTAACTGTTTTAAGATATCAATAATCCTCATAAGTATCTGTAATCTTAAAGTATATTATAATTGATGTTAAATTCTACACTAACCTTCCATCTAAACATCAGTATTGAATATTTGGTATAACTTTAAATATCAAAACTGTAAAAAAAAAACCATGACCTTCAATACCACAAAATTTTAGAATATTCAGATATGGAAATTGTACGTTATCGGATTAGATTTTCCTTTGATGATCAATTTGTTGTTCGCTTTGTCTATATCTTTCAGCTGGTAACTGGTCAATATCGTAAATGATTATCGATATATACAAGCAGGTTATAGAAACAAAAACTTTATTTAAAAAAATTATCTCACAATTCAATATTTCAATGAATTTAAATTATGTATTTCATATAAAGTAATATTTATTGGCTGTTCATGTATTTTTGTTCTGAATTACAACCTCAATAATTAGAAAAATAAATAATGGCAACAACATTGTTAACGATACATGTATTTCCAAAAAGGTTGATATCTATAAATATGCCGTTTAAATAATAAAACGTATCACTAATTTTAATTATTAAATAATTAACACATATTATACATTGTATAGAAGATATATACGTATCAGACTAAGTATCATATAGTTATAATGTTAATGGTGTTTTATTAATCATATAGTTATTAGAATTTCTTAATGGATGGAGTTTAATTAAATATATATACCAACAGTACCTCATTTAGAAATTCTTGATGGATGCAAAAGATAATGTATAGAGGCCTATTGTTTTCAAATGCTGTATTTCTTATTTTGATATCAGGCAAACATGCATATTTTATCAGCTTTGGAACTTTTGTATTGAACAATAGATTTCTTGTACAGAAATCCCTCAATTCCGACACAGACATTGTCATATTTGAAAATTCTTTGCTATAATCATTTTTGTAAAGCGGATTTATAATATTTTATAACAAATATCTTGCATTTCGTACCTTGTTTTTATTAACACAACTGCGGTAAACATTGTTCGCTTTTGTAATATTTGGTATCGGAAGTTTGAGAGATGATATATTCAATATGAAATATTGTAATCTAAGAGAAAATGATATTCAGCATATGTTAACATCCTCGAGAAAATAATATTTCAGTACAAAGTATCAAGCATGATGGGAATATCATACGGAGTTTAGTTGATAAATAATTAATTTATTTTATGAATTGACAATTATTATTTGACGCACCCTATCCTAATATTCAGATGTAAAATCCTACAAATTCGACCGATGATGCTAATTAATGGATTTGCGTAGGATAGCGCTGATGTACGAGTAAATATACAAATTAAGTTATCTAGTTTGCAGATGCGATACTGTACATGTCTTGGTTAGTGAACCCATCAACATTAGTGTAAGCAAAACGAGGAAAAAGTCTAGTACATGCTGACAGATTATTCCGGTATGCTTGTTGAATATGACTCGATAATTGAAATAACCATTACTCCACAAAACGTGTAAATTTATTTATTATTACCATAATAAATTCAGTTATTTTTTTCTTTTTCTTTTCTTAACGTTTTTATACGTCCTAATATTGTTGATATTAGTAAACACGAATGATGTTTTATATCAATTTAAGAACACATCTGACATTGCCACTCTTAAACACTGTGGTAAAGTAGTATACAATTCCAAACGAACAACCCAATATTAAATATAGTCATTTAAGATTCTATAGACGTGTTCGATTTAAACATTATTTGTCATTGTGAATATATCTGGTTAAAATCAAATTTACTTCAATCGATAGTGTGTTAATATTTGTGCTTGTTGTACAATTATATAATATCAAGTGCACTATAAAGGGCTTTTGCTGATCAAACATCTTATAACGATGCACTAGGGAGGGCTCAACGAAAATCCCATTCAGTGTACAACCATATTATAAACCCACGTATTGCCCGAGTCCGTTTGCCATTTTCATAACCGAATGATTGCAATATTTACCTTTTCTTTATACAAACCTTAAAACTGTCCTTGAGTTCTGGAGCCCACGTTGGTTATGAGATATGGATATCTGCAATTTAAATGAGCCTCGCTGTGTGCAGTGGATCCTGGGATATGCTTTTTACAATTGACGGAAACTTACGACAGTTACCGATACTGCTTCGTACTATGTGAACTTTCTCACGTTTCATTCATAACATTTTATCTGTAAAAACCCTATACGTGTGGGAGTGTTGTGCAAAAAAGGGGAGACAATCTTAGTTGACCGATTTTCGTTAAGTGAAACTAAAATGTGTTTTTCTTTGTGTCGTTGAAATAAAATGATTTGTACATTCCAAGGCGAATTATACGACAATGAAAAAATATACACGTCTAGTCGACACACTAAGTCCAAACTACGTCAGTACTTAAATATTTAACAATAAACTTCTAGACACGCATTGTTTTGTCAAGGTCAGACTATCGCCTTGAGATACCGTGAGGCAGGATTATTTAAAGTACAACACTGTTTACTTCGATAGAAACTACCTGTAGAGATAATGTAAAGTTCAGGAAAAGGTTGTCTTGTGTTATTACAAATCCATGATTCCGGTTTGATAATAATTTAATATAGGTTAAATTGAACATGTTCAGATATCAATAACAATCTGCCTTTTTCATGAATTATATAATGATTATAGAAGTGAATATAATGCATAGAATTTATTTTGAAATGACTGAAAACACAAACGCATCTATAATAAAAATTACTTTGTTTTCCTTATATTAATAGTATCGTAACTGTTTCTTGTTTCCTGTATTGCTGTAACTTTTCAGCAGCCTTTTTGCACTTAATCTATTTAACAAACATTTATGGAAGCAATACCACATGTCTAGTGCCCTGCTGCACGGTATTACCACCACCACCACCACATATATCTCATTTCTCAAATGTAAGTAGAATGTGCACACTTAATGGAAATATATTGTATACACATTGTGGCCCTTGTCCTCATGGTGATCGAAGTAGGTCACTGCATTGTATATTCTATAATATATTATACGGATGAACTATGCAGGTGAATGTGTGTTCAGTAAACAGTGAAAGCATTGGCAAAAGAAACGTGTGAAAATGTTTTTACTCATTAGAGTTATGAGAAAAAATGCTTTAAAAATTGATATAGATTTTAATTCGTGTATTGTGTTTACTTTTTTACATTTATAATTAGAAAGTTGATCTTATGCAAAACATTTCTAATTATTTATGTCTAACAAGGGCCCTTTATTTAATATGATCCAAACAAAATGACATAGAAACCCCTTTTCGAACATACATATGGTAAAATACATCATAAAATTGCTGGAAATAGTTAACTTGAAACATAGACAGTATCTAACATTAGTCATATCAATGAAGATTGCTAAAAATTCAAACTGAACTAGGCAACTGTATACTCTACTGTATACCTACCTGTTGAATAGTTACATCCATGTAAAATCCATTTGAATAAATGATAACATCCACAAACAAAGAATTATTTTATTACATCACATTTTATGATGATTTTCTACTCCATTTCGAAGAAGCAGCATGCACTAGATTGAAACTCTGAAGCTCCATGTGTAAATATGTTTTACAATAAGTAATCCTTTGATACCACAAGTATTTCTGAGTATACATTTACCGCTTCGCAAAAGACTAACACAAACGGACACTCTCTGTAATGATTAAAAACATTCCTTTCACGTCTTTCCCATGAAAGATCAAATTACTTTGTGTTTACATTTTAAAATAAGTAAAAGAAATTAAATAAATAGTGAAACTGTTACAAAAATAAATTGTTATTTCCAGTAAAACAGATACAATTTATTCACCGGCAATGCCTTTATTGAAGATAGATACACGCGTTTCAATGGCGAGCGTGGCAGGGTTTCTACAGTCTTTGGAAAGCGGCAGAGGCGGGCGATCTGTAAAACAAACAAATTGATAACTGATCATAAAAAGTAGTCGTTTGCATGTAATTATTGATTACGTAAAGAATTAAATATATTAATTTAATTTCTTAATGTAGGTGTAGTAAAGCATAATTTTCATTGAAGGTTTATATAGTTTCGTTGCGAACTTTAGATCCTTAAATTCCATTTTAATAGTGGTAATATTCTGGAAGAAAAAAATAAACGCATATTATATTTAAAATAAACAATATTTGTTTTTGAATATGGTGTGAGAAATAGGGTCTACAATGTATAAATTATTATATCTTTGTAATAATTTAATACTGTACATCAGAAATAATATAAGCAGTATGTACCTAATATTATTACTATAGAAGAATTTTTTTCAAGACATAATACATACAACATTTTAAAATGTTCAACCTTTGTATATGGGAGTAGTTAATTTACACAACGTTGACTGAGCCATACGGAAAGTGAGCAAAATTAATTACAAATTAATGAAAAATAAAAATAAAGACAAATTATTGTATTAGAATTAATGCACAGAGCTCATCAAAAAACATTGGTTTTACCATATTGATAACTGCAAGCTCACTCAAAAATATCAAATTTCATTTAAGACAAATATCTACCTTACATCGTCAGAGAATATGTAAATGACAGATTTGGCCGATAGGAGTATGTATGCGTAATTTTAAAAGTAAGTGTAGATTGTCGCGATCATGATAAGACCTTGTTAACATCGTTAATTTAGGGACTCCTTGGTACCGGAGTTTGTTATGTAATAGGTGGAGTGCTGTTGATAATGCCCCTAACATTAGACCACACATGCACAGCGTCGTTATCCCAGCCTTGTTGTTTGTGCACGTACATTTGACGTGTAGAATTTTTAATGTTACTAACAGGGCCTATTTTGATTTTGTTTCATCGCAATATCAAACATAGCCATCGTTATGTCGTTGAAAATATGTTTGATGTATATTTTAGAAGAAACAAAATTCCAAAATGAACCGTGTTTGGGATGACAAATTAAAGTCAAGATGACAGATCATTTGATAATTCGGGCCACCAGGGTAGGACGTTAATTTTGCTGCGCTTTTACGCAATAAGGATGCACATTGTAATGTTTTTATTACCCACACCCTGTGATGTTACTTCATTGCCCCTAAGTGCAGGTTTAATCTGTTCACAGTGCATAGCAAACAGTAGACTTAAGGTCTCTACTGGAGAGCCGCGATAAACATCGTCTGTTTCCCCTATTCAGACAGTCGGAACCCTATTCTCTAAGGCTTATTCAAACAATGAAGTTTACACCTTTGTCACGTCGATTTTGTGATCTGTCGTATTACGTAAAACTTCATGTTAGAATAGAAGAGTGCGAGGTTTACAAATCAATCTTTTAAATAAACCATTTGTTTCTTATTCAAAGTTTCTGTGGTAATCGTTAGAAATCATTAACTTTATTGTAAAAAATGAATGTTTGCGGTCTTAACTGCCATGTTTCATTTTGATCTATTCGCTAAAAGAATAAATCAATACATATGACAGAAAAAAACCTACTTTTGACATCACTCCTCTAAGGACCTAACAGAGTGGTTATGTGACAGTGTGACTCTACTCCGTCACGTTGTTCTAATATCTTGCATGGCGTTTGTAAAATCGTGTCACACACACATCGTGTCACACACAGAGTTTTTTTTATGTAAACAAGTATTTTATATGAATTAAAAGTGCACGCATGTTTGTTTTTCAACTAAAACTACCTATTGGGTATCCGTTGGTTGGAATACGTAATAGCAATACATACTTAAGCCTTGAGAAACGACAAATATAAAAAATGAAAACATTTGTGAATATATTACGTTACAGATATCAAATTCATATTTAAGATATGCCCCAGGTGTGTCACAGGTAAGCCACAAAATTCCCTTTTATCTCTGTATAACAGCGTTAACATAATAATTATAAATGTTGCTACAGTTATGATAAAACAGACTCACCTTATGAATATCTGACAGTCTAGGTGCGAGACATTGTCAATTACGAAAATAAATAAGGCGGTCTACATAGCCACACCACAAACCCCAGAAACTACGCAGTTTGAGCGTATGTACGTCACCCTTACACTGGATTGGAGGAAAACTTTTTCCTTGACCTCTTTATTTCAGTTTTATCGAGAAAACAGACATGTGGTATTACCTAAGGCATTGACAGCTTCATCAATGTACTCACGTATCACACATCTGGCTACCCAATGGACATGTACCGAATTATTGTATTGTATCCTCATCATATTAACACTTTATTCGCCCTTTCATGAGCAGCTATGACAGGTATGCTGGTCAGAAGTAAAGGAAGGCAAGGGTAGACTAACCGGCCTTCTGTTGACGTAAGACTCGTCGTAAAATGCGGATGTGAGAGAAAATAGTGACAACGTGTTTACATTGTAGGATTTAGGTTTGTAGGCCACGCCAGGCATACATAAATAACACAAGTACATTTGATAGTAATTGTCACTGCTGTGACGTAGCTATGGTGTAATAAATGTGTCTGTGTAGTTCTAAAGTGATATAATTATTGATGACTTTTTTCATAACAAAAGTAAAATGAGCGACCCCATCAGATGTCTCGCATATGAGAATGACGTAGATATGCTGTAATAAATATGCCTGTGTGGCTCGACACTGTCTTTAAAAAGCGACATATTTAGTGATGATTTTTCATAACAAAAGTAAAATTATAAATCCACAGCATGGTTCGCATATGACAAAGGTGTACTGATAACTGGCGATAGATATTGTTTTTATTAATATTTTAGCGGTATTTCAGTTGTCATATCGAGTATATATCTAGCTGCTTGGTTATCATTATTATGAAACCTAAAACCAATACTGCCTCTCCTACATCGTGAGTAGAGCGCATGATCTGTCTCTATATAGTCTGTCTGGATGTTTTGATCGCTGACATTTCAGTTTCAGACTAGCATAGTTTTTTTTCTAATAAAACCATGCTATTGCTGACACATCAGTGTTATATGTTGAATGTCTCTTATAAATATGATATCATACTTTTTAGCAATGTATTCTTATTGTCCATTGATCGTGTTGTTTACTTGTTTATTTTTGTATGTTTTCCCAAAGTAAACCCATTAGTATGTAATCAAATTTAATCAATTTCAAAATACGTATACTATGATACATTATCTAGGAGTTCAATAATTTATGACCAATCTCAATTTTGTATCTTAGTCTCGTACGGATATTGTCCCTTACCCAATGTTTACTAAATTAACACGAGTTGTTTCTCTTTAAACTAGGGACACCTACATTAGTAACATTCGTTCCGTTACTATTTCTACATTGTTTAGCCCTGCAGGTAGGACATAAGAATTGTACCAACTGCCCCTATTGCATGAACCTAAAAGGCGACTTAATTTAGAATATTGTCTTTTCTCTTCTTCCCGAGTTTATCTTTCCTAATGCCCCCCTTGGTACCGCCTCCCTTGAGATGAACGTTCGCCCCAGCGAGAAAGACTCTGTTCCCTGGCCGAGACACACCTAAGTCTATAAAAGTGGTAGTTTCTGCTCCTGCTTAGCTTTCAGCCTACAGGGAGAGTGGACGACTGGTTCGCCCGTTGTCAGTACAATGTGACCGGGTGGGGTGTGTTGCTTGGTGTCTTCGGCGGCATGTTTCAGTGATATAGCACTATAAACGGCAACAGATCCACTACACAAGACACAACATGAATATACCTTAGTCTCCCAAAACACGTACCTCGCACAAAATACACGCAACACACCGCATACATGGGAGGTCGTCCTTACATGACCCTAGCTCTTAATAGGACGTTAATTAAATCCAACAAACAAAACAAACATTGTTTGTGACAATGACTTTTGCGTGGTTTCTAAGAAAACCACAATCATGACCTAAATCAGGAGACGAATGTTTAATTAATTAACGTCCTGTTAACAGCTATGGTCATGTAAGGACGAAAATTCCCTTTGCTATAGAGGTATAATCAATGTTGTTAAAATTAGGTTGTGATCAAACCTACATCAGGAATACAACTAAACAAGTAAAGAATAAATGTACAATCTATTGGCAGTATTTTCACGAACTTAATATTAATATTTGCAAAGAGGTAAAATTTTGAATACATAATCCAATGGTGAAATGGTTGTTATGTATTGAACATTCTTATGTAACATGACACTGAAATTTCATACCCTTAATATCTCTTCCAGTAATATATAATATACCAATATTATTTGATCAAGGAGAACAATTTTGTTTTTATTATATTCTTAAAGCATCTTCAAAAATGTTATACAACATTGTAAACGTGTTATTAAACATCAATTTGTATGGTGTACGAAATGTTATATAAACATTTACCAGTAATCCATTACCAAAACACACCGTCTTCATGTGTGTTTGATTATTTTAACGTCCTATTAACAGCCAGGGTCATGTAAGGACGGCCTCCTATGTAGCATGTGTGAAGTGTGAGGTGCATGTTTTTGGAGACTGCGGTATGTCTTCTTGTATAGTGGAGCTGTTGCCCTTTTTAAAGTGGTATATCGCCGAAGACACTAAGCAACACACCCCACACGGTCACATTATACTTACAACGGGCGAACCAGTCGTCCCACTCCCTGTATGCTGAGCGCCAAGCAGGATCAGAAAATACCACTTTTATAGACTTTGGTACAGAACCTAATCATAACACGGTAATGCACGTTATTCAATTAAACATTAAACTATCTTCCTATGGCATTAATGTTATATATAGATGCCAGACAATCTTCATAATGCGCACTAGCAAATAACATAGAACAATTGGGGTATTTCATTCGATTAGCGTGCAAGTATGCAAAAAAAATATATAGACCATATATTCCATAGAAAGACAGTACAATGCTTCCATAAATCATTTTAATTTAATTTTTAAAATTAAATAGAGATAAACATCGATGAAAATGATAATGTTTACTTTTAAATAAAAAAGGCTGACAAAACAGATCCATCAGGTAAATGGGAGTTGAAGTCTGCTGAAAAGACAAAGAGGATATTGCAACATCTGGAAATAGGAATCAACAAAAACCTGCAAAAAGAAACTGGAGTAAAGACGCATAGAAACCCTTTCTGGCAATACATTGACCCTCATAAGTGAGGTAGAATACACTTTCAATCACGCAATCTGCTTGTGACTTCACCCGTAATATTTTTGTATGTGTCAATATAGATGTTACTTTTCCTGCAACTGCCCCACATACTGACGGATATGAATGTTATAATGGTTGCATGATATAGAGAATACATGTACATGATTAGTATCTTACATAACAAGGTTTATTTTGTCAGCTTTCCTATTATTCATTGTGATGTCAGTATTTGAGTACATTGTAACAAAATTGAGTTGGGATCATGTAATTATTTTATGCTGAAATTCTTGAACATTTAGGTTGTTATAGTTATCTGATAAAATTATCTCATCTCAAAAGTTTTAATTTGATTTGTTTTTTCTTTGAATTTTGTAGTGCCAAAATTAAACATGTTACCATTCTGATAATTGATAATTGAAATTTCTTTGCTTACAGACATGCACCAATTGAAATACTGCATTCCTTCTTTCTTGGACTAGCAAAACATTTAATAACGGTAAAAGGATTAAAATAGAGCGAAATATGAGGTTGAAACCATCTTTGGTTGGGAACCCAAATAGGTAGTATACAGTTACTATAGTTGAATCAGGGATGTAATAAAATATTTTGAATACACCAATTTAATCACTAAATAACAGTTTTGAAAATTTGATGGATTTGGGGTCAAGAAAGGGCCCAAACCATACATAGACTTTTGGTTTTCTTGTAGATATTCAGGATAAAGTTTCTACATATACTGCATACATTTTAATGTTATGTCAGTTTTGAAACGTCTCGCTAAGTGACCAGAAGAAGGACAAACTAGAAGTCTACTTAGACAGCATGAACTAGGATGAGTTTTCGTATAGGATAAAATCAACGTCCAAGTTGGAGTACATGGAGAGCAGACAAGGAAAAGATTTCAAACATTATGTAAGAACAAAGTTGTTAAGAAAATAAAAATGTATCAATGGAGGGCAAGTTTGAGCCTTAATATATTGTCCAATGGAACACAATTTCCATACAATAAAACAAATTCAGTTGTGGCACAGCGATATCTTATCCAATAATTCAGTTTTGCTAGCGCATTATGAAATGGTTGTCTGCAAAGCTCTGATATCTTTTTAAACAGGATACCACAGGAAGATAGTTTAATGCTTATATTTACATTATCAACTCATTTTAGGGTGGGAGTGGGACGACTGGTTCGCCCGTTGTCAGTATAATGTGACCGGGTTTGTTATGTCGCTTGGTGTCTTCGGCGGCATGCTCCAGTGATATAGCACTATAAAAAGGGCAACAGTTCCACTATACAAGAAGACACAACACGAATATACCAGTCTCCCAAAACGCGCACCTCGCACACATACACGCAATACACCGCATACATGTGATGCCGTCCTTACATGACCCTGGCTGTTAATAGGACGTTAATTAATCAAACAAACAAAAATCTATGCATTAACATTGTTAAAGCTAGACCAGGAAAACCGTTTATCAACGACGATTTCATCCACAAGATAGAACAGCCATTTTGACGGTGATCAGTTGACGTCATCACATCAACATTAGTGACATCATAATTGTTACGTTTTGGGTGTCAGTTATACTTCATACACTAAACTTTGCCTCAGTTAAGGAGTGTCAAGTAAATGTAAATATTGGAAAACAACACACGTTGGGCTTAGTAGCAACATATAGGTACTGTGCAGTGGTAATGTAAATACAAAAAAATATATCACCAATGTACCAACAAGGAAACCATTATTTGAAACTTAAATTTATACATAATATATCAATACCTTATAGCTGCAACTTTTTACAATAAATGTTTAATTTATTGCATTTTATCAACTCATATGTATTTTCTAGCTTCTGATTAGCGCTCAGCATACGGTGAGTGGGACGACTGGATCTCCCGGGTGGGGTGTGTTTCTTGGTGTCTTCGGTGGCATGCTTCAGTGATATAGCACTTTGAAAAGGGCAACAGTTCATATACAAGAGGAAAACATGAATAACCGCAGTATCCTCGCACAAAATTTGCATTTTACATACCCTCAACTCATAAGTGTAACTTGAGTCTGCATTTAACATCTCTATATAATTAAAACAGAGCAAGCTCTGTTTACTCATATTGGCAGAGAATGGAGCTCATCCTCATCTTTGGAATGGCCCGAATATTTGTTCAAAATTATTTCAAAGATTATTTTAACACTTAACTTTCTGTTGACTTTAATATGTTCTGCATGACGAAGGAACATTGTTTCATATTTGTTGGTGTGCCAGTTATCAATCAACAAACAATACCAACGGAAAGCAGTAAATAATTGTCTAACGTGACCCTTCCCCATTTGGTACACGACCCCTTTTGGTACAAAACTCGGGTTTTCCCCTCTAAAATCCTAGTTACTGTGATTTGTTATTTATACTTTTGTGATGTGAAAATACAAGTACAAAATGACAATTTAAGCTCAGATTTGACTTCGATCGTCGATTTATATTCGTATACGCCAACATTTTAATGGACGAAAGGGCCGTAAATGTTAGCAGTGGGTGTCGTAGAACCATGCAGATACGCCACTTTTCTATGTATAAGACCGCAATTCAAACATCCTGCTTCTCCATTTTTGTTTTTACTGTACGAATGCGCATGCCTCAACGCTGCTGACTAAAACGATCTGCCAGGCCAGGTGCCCGGTTGTGGTTTAATGATCCGGATTTATAGCAAGGATATATATATCTATATAATTTATGTGTGTCAATATTACTTTTTCGTTAATTAATCACTAAGATTGTAAGATTATATGACTCTTTCTCGGCAAGCCTCGGTTCTGACCCAAAATTCTGTACCCTCGTGTGGAATAGTTCTATCCTACATAATTTACATATGAAAGAGTTATTTTCTCACATTGCTTGTCGAGTTACTTGCACGAAAGGTGAGGCAGCCATTTTGTGACAAAATTATAACTTTCTGAATAATTGATCTATTTTGAAAATAAGAACGCCATTCGAAAGAGCTCATCAAAGTTTGGTTTATATTAAAAATATAAACAAGAAATCTTAGGTAAAATGGTTTGAAATGCAAATTAAACAAATGAAATGGTAAATAAATCCGACAAATCAATCGAAATAGAAGAAAAATGACGCCAACTTTGGCTGATAAGGCGTCGTCTCATTGTTTTGCAATTGTGACGTCACAGCTATGTAAGATAGATTTATCTTACATAGGTGTCTTTCATGGGACAACTCTATCTTACATGGCTAGCTATGTGAGAAAACCTTGTCCTTTTGTCTTTAATAAAATGAGAAAATCAAACAACAAACCAGTGGCATTTCCCCCAGACAATGACATATCTAAGCCTAGGAATTACAGGTAATAAGTTAAAGATGCTCCATCGCCGACAGAGCATAAATGATATTAATCACTTGAACAACAATTGGTGTTTAATCGTGTATATATATGTCTAATTAACACAAAAAATGTTATAAAATATTTTATTATGCCTTTGGTGCATGCGCAATCAGTACCTAATTCAATATAGGATATAGTGCCACGGAATTTTTTCGGGAACTCAGTACAGATACATGTAAGCAGCAACTCAGTAATATTTTTAAAGTGGTTCCTCAAAATTATATAATGACTAAGATATCCAGATTTGTAGGCAAATACTATTTCATAGTTAATTGAGTCCATGACCCAAAAACAGCAATAAACTGGATCAGTGTTGAGAATCACCATGGGGAAAAATAGTTAATGCCACATGCAGTCATGGAAACAAGAGGCCCAGAGGGCCTGTATCGCTCACCTGGTTTGTAATGCCAAGTAATGTTCTGAATACAGGTTCATTGTTTCTTTTCTGAAGGAATTTTAATATTAACCTCTAAATCCCCTATTGGGCCCCACCCCTCCTGCCCCCGGGGGGTCAGAGCCAAAATTAATACAAGTTCTGTTCCCCTTCCACCAAGGATGTTTGTGGCCAAATTTGGTTAAATTCCATTCAGAACTCTATGACAAGTAGCGATTTAAAGGATTTACCTCTATTTCACCTATTGGGCCCCGCCCCTTCTGCCCCTGGGGGATCAGAGCCAAAATTTATACAAGTTCGGTCCCCCTTCCCATAAGGATGTTTGTGGCCAAATTTGGTTACAATCCATGCAGAACTCTAGGACAAGTAGTGGTTTATAGGATTTACCTCTATTTCCCCTATTGGGCCCCGCCCCTCCTGCCCCCGGGGGGTCAGAGCCAAAATTTATACAAGTTCTGTTCCCCTTCCCCAAAGGAAGTTTCTGGCCAAATTTGGTTACAATCCATGCAGAACTCTATGACTAGTAGCAATTTATAGGATTTACCTCTATTTCCCCTATTGGGCCCCGCCCCTCCTGCCCCCAGGGAACCAGAGCCAAAATTCATACAAACTCAGTTCTTATTCTCCCAAGGATATTTCTGGCCAAATTTGGTTACATTCCATGCAGAACTCTAGCTATATAGGACAAATAGTGATTTAAAGGATTTACCTCTATTTCCCCTTTTGGGCCCCACCCCTCCTGCCCCCAGGGAACCAGAGCCAAAATTCATACAAATTCAGTTCTTATTCTCCATGATATTTCTGTCCAAATTTTGTTACAATCCATGCAGAACTCTATGACTAGTAGCTATTTAAAGGATTTACCTCTATTTCCCCTATTGGGCCCCATCCCTCCAGCCCCCGGGGGCCAGAGCCAAAATTTATACAAGTTCTGTTCCCCTTCCCCCAAGGATGTTTGTGGCCAAATTTGGTTACAATCCATGTAGAACTCTATGACTAGTAGCGATTTAAAGGATTTACCTCTATTTCCCCTATTGGGCCCAGCCCCTCCTGCCCCCGGGGTGTCAGAGCCAAAATTTATACAAGTCCTGTTCCCCTTCTCCCAAGGATGTTTGTGGCCAAATTTGGTTACAATCCATGCAGAACTCTATGACTAGTAGCTATTTAAAGGATTTACCTCTATTTCCCCTATTGGGCCCCATCCCTCCAGCCCCCGGGGGCCAGAGCCAAAATTTATACAAGTTCTGTTCCCCTTCCCCCAAGGATGTTTGTGGCCAAATTTGGTTACAATCCATGTAGAACTCTATGACTAGTAGCGATTTAAAGGATTTACCTCTATTTCCCCTATTGGGCCCCGCCCCTCCTGCCCCCGGGGTGTCAGAGCCAAAATTTATACAAGTCCTGTTCCCCTTCTCCATAAGGATGTTTGTGGCCAAATTTGGTTACAATCCATGTAGAACTCTATGACTAGTAGCGATTTAAAGGATTTACCTCTATTTCCCCTATTGGGCCCCGCCCCTCCTGCCTCCGGGGTGTCAGAGCCAAAATTTATACAAGTTCTGTCCCCCTTCCCCCCATGGATGTTTCTGGCCAAATTTTGTTACAATCCATGCAGAACTCTAGGACAAGTAGTGATTTAAAGGATTTACATCTATTTCCCCTATTGGGCCCCACCCCTCCTGCCCCTAGGGGACCAGAGCCAAAATTCATACAAATTCAGTTCTTATTCTTCCAAGGATATTTCTGGCCAAATTTGGTTACATTCCATGCAGAACTCTATGACTAGTAGCTATTTAAAGGATTTACCTCTATTTCCCCTATTGGGCCCCATCCCTCCAGCCCCCGAGGGCCAGAGCCAAAATTTATACAAGTTCTGTTCCCCTTCCCCCAAGGATGTTTGTGGCCAAATTTGGTTACAATCCATGTAGAACTCCATGACTAGTAGCGATGTTGACGGACGGACGGACGGACGACGGACGACGGACGCCGCGCCATGACATAAGCTCACCGGCCCTTCGGGCCAGGTGAGCTAAAAATATATATACTTCAATGTACATCCTAGATTTTTCATTTCATTGCTCACAAATATTTCATTTATTCTCTCTCTCCATCTTTTCTAATGGCAATTCAAATTATAAACTTAAGTTTTTTTTCATCAAAACTATACTAAATGTTACAATAAAACCATTTTCTGAGACATTCACGTCTTCATATAGGTTTGTATATGACAAATGTTCCAAAATTATTGTACTAAATGCTGAATGCTGCAATTTTCAAATGAACAAAAGAAATTTTGTAGCAGATGATGAACTCAGGAAATAGATAGAGATATTATGATTTTCATGCATTTACTGTCTTGGTTTTTACATACAGAAAAATATGTGTAACCTAAAGAAATTCTTCCTATATTCTTGGGTTTCCCACGCCTGCAACATAAGCAAAATAGAAAATTAGACATGAAAAATTATACCAGGTACAGAGCTAATGATCTGAACAATATCCAATCATGGCTGAATTATAGGGTTTCTTTGTTGTATAGGGAACAAAAATCACTATGTACAGGTAAAAATACAATATTATTGCATTGACATGGCCAATATGAAGACTTTTCTTAACCTCTTAATTGTGGTCATTCAGTAAACATGGTCAGGATATATCATTCTCAATTTTACCATTTTACAGACAAACTTCTAGGTAAAAATGATTTACATGTAGCTAAGGAATTACATGTAATAAGTTAAAGATTCTCCATCGCCGACAGAGCATAAATGATATTAATAACTTGAACAACAATTGGTGTTTAATCGTGTATATATATGTCTAATTAACACAAAAAATGTTATAAAATATTTTATTTTGCCTTTGGTGCATGCGCAATCAGTACCTAATTCAATATAGGATATAGTGCCACGGAATTTTTTCGGGATGCAATTAATTGTTTTTTGTAACTTTGACTTGAAGTGAAATTAGAAGCTCAAACTTTCAATGTTGTTAATGGTGTAAAGTAAGTAACTTTTGTAACTGAAGAAATATAGTAAATCGTCTGCTCGTGTTTTTGATAGTGAAAAAATGTCATTTGTCAGCGGTGGAGCATCTTTAACAGAAGGAAGGATATTTAGTCATTGGTGATTTATATACCAAACCCAGTAATTGAATAAAGTGGTATTTGTTTTATTATGCAAATATCTATAAGGTATGCTTTAAAATGATTGTACACGAATCACATGTGTTTGAATCCTCTTAATAAATGGATATGGGAAAATTTAAATATTTAATGTTTTGTAATGCAAACCTTTTAAAATCAATATTGGAATATTATAACAAACATTGACAGAGTTGTACAATATTAAAACAGAAAAGGATATAAATACATGTTGTAATGTAATTTATAAAATTATCATTAAATATGATGCATACATAATACATAAAACACACATTTTTAATAACCCAATAAACCAAGATCTATGATTTTGTTTAATTTTTCATATAAATACCATTTATAAACAAGACCTCAACCTCAAAATACAGTTGCATTTCAATATTTCAGCAGGTATGTACAATCATACATTAACTGTGTATTGAGGGCTAAATGAAATCTTATCAAATTATATACATGCACATTATAGGGTTATATACCTTGTAACATACAAGCGGAAACAAGCTCCTTTTCACAATATGAAATGTACACTTCATAGAACACTCAATAGAATGATCTATAAATCAAGATACTATATCTTATAATTATGTCCTATTTGCATAATTTCTAATGCTTCATTTGGAAAAAAGATACTGGATAGATCAATAATATAGACCCAGGGGTCGAAATAATCGCAAGCCCGAGCTAGTCCGTCGATCTTGTTGATATTTGAACCCAAACACTGCCCTAACAAATTAAAAAATAAACCTTAACTAACTTAACCTATCGTTAAGAGATGTTTCATTCGTTTGTTTGGTCTCCGCGTATGACTAAACATTGGGTATTACGGGCAGTATATTGATATTTTACTGCAAAAATATTTTTACGGCATCATAATCTTCTTATCAAAAACTATACATGTAAATATAATGTATGTTTTCAATTGAAAGGTTTGTGATACCTATTTTTACTGAATGCTCCGGCTCGATATATGTAAATGGAATTTCGTTAAATTCCTTAGTCGCTGCCATCGGTTATATTTCGTTTTAATTTTTATTAAAAAAAAACAAGAGGCCCATGGGCCTTAACGGTCACCTGATATCAGATACAGAATGAAACAAAGACATGCATATAAACACTATATATTTGCCCATCAGGCCCTTGAAGTCAGTCAGTAATTTTATAAATTTGATTTTTTAATCTATGAAGATTATTTGGTTACATCAAATCTGTGAATTCAGAGGTAAGATTTTTGAAATGTTATCCATTTTGACCCTTTTTGGCCCCAACCCTCTGGCCCCTGGGGGTCGGCCTGGACCAATTTGGATATGATGTTAAAATGCTATCTCAGGCTAATAATCCTAACCCAGATTGACTAATTTCCTATGAAAACTATGCAAATAATGTTCCTAAATGTGATTTTCCTATATAAACTATAGTAAATTTGACCCCCTCCCCAGTGGAAAATCTGAGATCCCAGGGCCATGATATTCACAAATTTTTGTAAAGGGCCTTAAGACATTCCAATCTATCAAGAGTATCTGGTTCCATCAAATCTGTGAATTCAAAAAGAAGATTTTTGAAATTACTATTTTGACCCCGTTTGGCTCCGCCCCTCTGGCCCCTGGGGGTCGGCCATGACCAATATGGATATGATGTTAAAATGCTATTTCAGACTAATAATTCTCACCCAGTTTGACTAATTTCCTTTGAAAAATAGGCAAATAATATTCATAAATGTGTTTTTCCTATGTAAATAAAGTAAACTTGACCCCCTCCCCAGAAGGGAAACATGAGATCCCAGGGTAATATTATTCACAATTTTTGTAAAGGACTTTAAGACCTTTCCATCTATGCAGAGTATTTGATTCTACCAGTTCCAGAATTTCATAAGAAGATTTTTGAAGTTTTAGCCTATTTGACCCGTTTTGGCCCCGCCCCTAAGGCCCCTGGGGATCAGTCATGGAAAATTTGGTAATAAGATTCAATGGCCTTCACATAGGGATAATTCTGACTACAATTGACTAATTTCCTATTATAATGACTAATAATGCTCAAAAATGTGTTTTCCCAATATCAACTACAGTAAACTTAACCCCCTCTCCAGGGGGAAACCTGAGACCCAAGGGTCATATAATTCACAATTTTCATAAAACACCTTAAGACCTGTCCATCTATGAAGAGTATTTGATACCACCATTTCCAGTATTTAAGAAGAAGATTTTTAAAGTTTTAGCCTATTTGTCCCTTTTGGCCCCGCCCCTCTGCCCCGAGGGGGTTGACCAGGACCAATATAGATATAATATTAAAATGTTATCTCAGGCCAATCATTCTAAACAAGTTTGACTCATTTCCTATGAAAATTGAGCAAAAAATGCTCATAAATGTGTTTTCTCTATATAAGCTATATATAGTAAACTTGACCCCTTCCCAAAGGGGAGACTTGAGACCCAAGGGTCATATAATTCACAATTTTCATAAAACACCTTAAGACCTGTCCATCTATGAAGAGTATTTGATTCTACCATTTCCAGTATTTAAGAAGAAGATTTTTAAAGTTTTAGCCTATTTGCCCCCGCCCCTCTGCCCTGAGGGTGTTGACCAGGACCAATATAGATATAATATTAAAATGTTATCTCAGGCTAATAATTCTAAACAAGTTTGACTCATTTCCTATGAAAATTGAGCAAAAAATGCTCATAAATGTGTTTTCCCTATATAAACTATAAGTAAACTGGACCCCCTCCCCAAGTGGAAACGTGAGATCCCAGGGTCATATAATTCACAATTTTAATAAAACACCTCAAGACCTTTCCATCTATGAAGAGTATGTGATTCTATCATTTCCAGAATTTCAGAAGATGTTTGAAGTTATAGCCTATTTGACCCCTTTTGAGCCGCCCCTAAGGCCCCTGGGGGTCAGTCATGGAAAATTGGTTAATAGGATTCAATGACCATCTCATACTGATAATTCTGACTCATTTTCTATTACAAATGATCAAATAATACTCAAAAATGTGTTTTCCTATATAAACTATAGTAAACATAACCCCCTCCCCAGGGGGAAACCTGAGACCCCAGGGTCATATAATTCACATTTTTTGTAAAGGACCTTAGGACCTTTCTATCTATGAAGAGTATTTAATTCCATCACATCTGTGAGTGGAGAAGAAGATTTTTGAAATTTTAGTCAATTTTACCCCTTTTGGCCCCTCCCATAGCTCCCTGGGGGGGTGGGGACCATATAATTCACAATTTTTATTGGCCTTATGCCTTAGAAGGTTTGTGCAAAATTTCATTGAAATTGCTTCAGCGGTTTTGGAGAAGAAGTCGAAAATGTAAATTGTTTACGCACATACTACGCAGGACGACGACGGACAAAATGCGATTAGAATAGGTCACTTGAGACTTCGTCTCAGGTGACCTAAAAAACAAGTTAAGTTCTCCTGACGAAGGTAATTTGCTGTCCATGTTATCAGAAAATAGACATTTTATAAAAATCTGTATATTTTGCCATGGGTTGTATCAATTATGACCTTTTTATGTGCCTTTTTTGACCAACATAATACGTCATTTTGTTTAAATTTGTTATTAAGGTTGAAATTCAAATATCGAGTGCAAATCCCTTGATGCAATTAATACAACGGTTGTATAGCATTTTGGCTGTAGTTTTGGTAACCATTTTAAATATGCATGAATTATATAAAATCAGAAACTGGTTTTGTCAATTATAAATGTAGGCATCTAAAATAAATGTAGCCGTTCCGGGATATCGCCATTCTACCGCCCTACCTGCAGGGCAAAATTTCATGTGACAATTCACGTGAGAGGGCCTTCACGTGAAGAAATATTGCCTGTGTATCTGTCTGTGTGAGAGTTAATACGTATTTCACTCTTACTTCTGCTAAACTATATACAGTAAAGTAAAATTACCTAGATATATACAGGTTTTAGATACTATAATAATATTAATAAATATGCCGGGACCACAAAGTTCTATCGATATATTTTATGTACATTTTTATCGATGTTGCATAAAAACAAGAAACGCAATAAAATAGTTATAAATATAATACAGGAAACCTATGTTCATAACTTCAACAACCTAGTGACATGTAACGTATTAAACCTGCTTGTTATGATGTTAGCTCGGTGGAGACACATGGTACGCTACAGCGTCTTGTGCTGATGTCGTTGTGTCCAAACAGAAACTTTCAAATGATTAAGTGCTTTTATTTCGTCTCTCGTTTTCCCTAAAACTGTTATAGCCATGTATTCTAGTCACGTTCCGTGTCCATTTCACACAGGTATATATAACAGATATACGAGACTAAATTTTGCTATTAACTGTAATGTATATTTAGTAAAACTGGTGGAGAATTTTAAAATAACTGACCATGTTCGGAATAGTGGTGATTGTGATTTTCTCGAAATGCGTTTTATCTCAAAGAGTACCCACAGGTAAGTATGTTCACTATGGATATGTAAAGTTTATATACGAAAGTCAATTTACAGTTTAATATTTCGAATCAAGCGGCAATCATGGTTCACAAGATTTAGTAATATAAACCACTGTTGCATACTAGTCATTTCCAATAATATCACAGGGTTGAAATAGTGCTATTATCTCCTAGCAGACTTCTCACTTTTGTTTACGGTAATTATGCATGTATCAATTGTGTCGTCAATCAATACTTATTTGGTTTTATTATTTCAACGTCCTATTAATAGCCATGGTCATGTAAGGACGTGTCAGGTTTGTTGATGGAAAAAAAACCCGGAGTACCCAGAGAAAAACCACCGGTCAGTACCTGGCGACTGCCCAACATGGGATTCAAACCCACATCCCCGAGGTGGAGGGCTTGTGGTAGTATGTCGGAACATCTTAACCACTCGGCAACCGCGGCCCCAGTTTGATTTGTTGTTTTCTTTTTATTCCCAATGAACAGCTTAGGACTTAGCAGCCTGGCACACAATGTGTGGATATCTGTATACTGTATTTTGGAAAGTTACTCTATGTTAGTGTTGTGTCTCTGTATTTCAATAGTGGAAACTCTTGCTAATTGTATAGTGCTATCTCTCTGAAGCAATCGACAAAAACACCGGGTCTCGGCACCATAAAACTTTCTCAGACATATGTTTTACTAAAGTCTATGTAAAATCATATACTTTGGTAAAAGAAAAATAGTCTGAGAATAGTTTTATGGTGCCGGACCCGGACAGCATACCAGACCGATTTCATTAAACTGACAACGGACTAACCAGTAGGATCTAGCACATTTTAAATGGTTGGATTTAGAACATCTTTGAATAATCAATCCTGTACTTCACAACACAATATTCCGAACAATAACCTTTCAGGTTGGGCGTAGGAACTATTGTATTTAGATTCCCTGGCCCTGCAGGTAGGGCGTTAGAATTGTACCTGCTGCCCCTATTGCAGGATCGTATAAGGCGACTAAATAAAGGATCTTATCTTTTCTCTTCTTCCTAGCTGACTTTATCTTTCCTAATGCCTCCCTTGGCACCGCCTCACTTTTGGCCTTGAGTTGAGCGTTCGCCCCTGTGAGGAAGGCTCTGAGTTCTGTCCCCTGGCCGAGACACACCAAAGTCTATAAAAGTGGTAGTTTCTGCTCCTGCTTATCGTTCAGTATACAGGGAGTGGGACGACTGGTTCGCCCGTTGTCAGTATAATGTGACCGGGTGGTGTGTGTTGCTTGGTGTCTTCGGCGGCATGCTTCAGTGATATAGCACTATAAACAGGGCAACAGTTCCACTATACAAGAAGACACAACACGAACATACCGCAGTCTCCCAGTACACTCACCTCGCTCAACATACACGCAACACTCCGCATACATGAGAGGCCGTCCTTACATGACCATAGCTGTTATTAGGACGTTAATTAAATCAAACAAACAAACAAACAAAAAAGTATTTAGATTCCCATCATTCAACGATAAAGGCGACTAAATTGGAGCATTATTTTTTCTTAATTGACCACAGGTTTACGACGCGCGAAAAAAAAAATACTGAAATGTTGTTTACATAGCCCTGTATCCCATTTCCTAAAAAAAATGGGGTAATTATCTTTAAAATGCTATGAACACCACACAAAACATCCGATCTTGATATGTTTTAACTTACATTAAAGACAATTCATTACTGGTCACTATGGTATATGATATGATGTTATAGGCGAATTTTATTTCTTATCGAAAGTTGAATTACCAGGATTCGTGTAAAAATCGTAATTCGGAAAAGTACACGCTATATGCCCGAGTCACGAGTACCCAATAGACATGATCGTAGACGTACTACATACACGTACGCGTATACGACAGTTGTCAGGGGGCGTCTCAAAAATTAAGCACAACATTATGTTATAGTGACCATGTGAAGTTTATATATGTATTTGACCATGTTTAGGGGTCTAGAAATCGGGAACATCTCACTCTTGATATATAGGTTTATAACTGTTTTATTCATATACATTCTGTATATGTTATAAATTGTAACAAGTTGATTTTTCATTCATGTAAAGCAATTTCCTGACGTATTAACAAAAAGAAAAATTTCACCTGCTCAAATCATTTAACACCAATCATCATTCTTTATTCCTCAAAAGTTGAGAGTGCGAGAATTTGGGGAAAAAATAAAAAAAATATATATACGTTGTATATATATTAGAGCAGACTTATTTACATTGAAAATTCAGATCAAATTGCAGTTAGCGATAACATCGTGCGACTACATACACATCACTCTACATGCCAGTCAATAAAGCCCATGTCATAGCATCATGAAAGTAGATTTCTGCTGACTTTTTGAGGAGATACGCGCGATTCTTGGTAAATCCATCCTTAATATGCAAATCTATTATAATGATATATAAGGGCGTTATATATTTACTCTGACAGATATTGTGATACGTGACTGCTTTATCAAATGAAAAATGCATGTTGCATTTCCAATTAATAGTATCAGCTTATTTTATCATTAGAAAAACGACTACATTTCGTTATGTACTTGTATTTTAACTTTTGATACGACCCCGAATACGCGTCCGTCTACGTGTACGAGTACGTCTACGCTCAGAACTGGAGATGTCTAATAAGCACAGACCGAGTAAAATCGCCATCCATTCACCGGATGCATCCCTGAAGGGCAGATCTTCCTGGGAGGAGGCTCTGAGTTCTGTCCCATGGCCAAGACACATAACATACACGGGAAGCTTAAATGACACCGACTGGTCATAGAACGTACCATTAATAAACATAATAAACGTAATAAACCAGATTGTTTTCTGTCTTTAACAGTATCAATGAGATCAACTAAATGCGATATTTCAGACGTAGAAGCTTCATTTTAAATGTTGTTTCCCAAGTTAAGATATTTAAGTAGTACTGATACATGATATATGAAGTGTTATGATTTTTATTTTTTTATGTCTAGTTTATCTGATGTTACCAAATGAAGTGTTTTATTTAAGTACTCCTACATGTCGATTGACAAGGAAGCAAATCAATGTATTTCCATTTTCGAGAAATTCTTTAAAAAAAACTTTTTTTGTGTGTAAATATTACTTTTGTGATTTATTTATAAGATCTAGGGTAATGATTGTTCTGCGGATGTTCTGACCTCACAGAGTGACTGCTGGTGTAAATGAGATTACTATAATATGATATTTCTTAAGTGTGATACCAAATGTTTTACACACCTTTATACAACAGCTGTTTCCAAAAACATAGGTTATATCCGAGATAAAGATGATGTAGAGTACGATTGCCAACAGCTAATGCTGATGGGTTTAAAACCAGAGAATAGTCATTAACACGATAGAAAGGAAATTTGTGGTCACATAGATCTGATGTCAGGTGTTCGTTATTGTCAGTGTCTATGGGAACATGTGGTATTTGTGGTCAGGACGTGTGATTAGAGCGTCTCCTTACCTCCGATCTGGATGGGGAAGATTACAGATAAATTTACTTAGGATGTTTCTGTTCCTGGCCCTTTCAAGATTGGTGGACGAACACAACCTCTATAAACCACAATTGTCGCCTGTTTTTATCCTATGTAATTCTTCAAAAGTTCTCACAAGAATTTTATCTGATCGAAATCAAAAGAGAAACAGATGTCTTTGTCCTTTAAACTTGCTGCTACACCTGTCATCGTCTTCCGACGACAATCCATGGTCTGCTTACATCATTCATGGTCTACTGATTACGAGTCATGCAATAGAAAGAATAATATTTTGTAATGGTGTAATGAAATAAAAACATTAATGTCCACACACACATGTGTATATTTACCAGTTACTTTCCTGTATAGTTGAGTAATTTAAGTTTTATCTATTGTACATCAGAAACGAAGAGTTTATTTTTATACTTGATAAGGTTTAACACCCTGTTAACAGATTTTAATGTTCACACACACATGTGTGTATTTACCAGTTACGTCCCTGTATAGTTGAGTAATTTTAAGTTTTATCTATTGTACATCAGAAACGACGAGTTTATTTTTATACTAGATAAGGTTTAACATCCTATTAACAATCATCCTAGGCATATAAGGACGGTGTATGCTATGTGTGTAATGATGTTGTAGCGTAAGGAGGGTGCGGTATATTTGTGTTGTTTCTCCGTGTAA
Source organism: Argopecten irradians (assembly GCF_041381155.1). Taxonomy (NCBI): domain Eukaryota; kingdom Metazoa; phylum Mollusca; class Bivalvia; order Pectinida; family Pectinidae; genus Argopecten; species Argopecten irradians. The sequence continues at coordinate 11,548,854 of NC_091147.1, read as the reverse complement.
TTATGCCCTATGTACCATCTCACTAAAGCCCGACAATATAGAATTTAGAGATGTTGGTTTGCTTTGTTTATAATGATATTAAGACGTAGCGTTCTGTTAAGGCTTGTCTCCTCTGAATGCGTTGTGTATGTTTGTGCTGTAACTCATTGATTTAAGATTTGTGAATGCATGGCTATAAAAGATCGGGATGTTATACAGGAACAGGGATGTTATACAGGAACATGGATGTTATACAGGAACAGGGATGTTATACAGGAACAGGGATGTTATACAGGAACAGGGATGTTATACAGGAACAGGGATGTTATACAGGAACAGGGATGTTATACAGGAACAGGGATGTTATACAGGAACAGGGATGTTATACAGGAACAGGATGTTATACAGGAACAGGGATGTTATACAGAAACAGGGATGTTATACAGGAACATGGATGTTATACAGGAACAGGGATGTTATACAGGAACAGGGATGTCATTGATGTAATAACACACACATGACAGTTATTTAATACAGCATCGAATGTATTACAGGAGATTTTTTTAATCAAATAAACGTCCTATTAACCCATGTCTGCGGTATGAAGTGCTAGGGAGAACAACCAACTAAATAATTTTATATAGACCACAGTGTTAAACGTTGTTAAAGTTTTGTTATGTAGTATTAAAAACAAAGGAATATTAGTTAACTGTTTAATATAATTTTATATAACTTTATAATTAAAGTCTAGGTTCTCATATAACATTAGATAGAAAAAAGTTTGGGTCCTTCTGCTCAAACTTCAACTAGGGTAGCTATATTGAAATCTAGCGCATTTTGCACTAAAAAATCCTGAAATTCTAATGTTTTTACCTATTCATTATCAAAATAGATATTTTGAACCTAAATCTCAATATGAATTTCCAAATTCATATCATGGTTATCTAGGAATAATTACCTGTCAGAAAACATTTCTACTTTTGAAATTCATAATTAGCCAGCCAATCAGCGGCCGAGTTAAAATTTAATCCTTGGCTCAATATTATATACACAGAAGCCATTTCGAAGGTCTTTTTTCATTTAGTTGGTTGTTCCCTAGGTGAGGGTTTTGGGAGACTGCGGTATATTGGTGTAGTCTTCTTTTTTAGTGGAATTGTTCCCGTTTTTATATTGCTATATCACTGAAGCATGTTGTCGAATACACCAAACAACACACATTATACTCGCAACGGTCGAACAAGTCGCCATTCTCCCTGTATGCCGAGAACTAAACAGTAGCAGAAACTTTGGTGTGTCTTTGGAAGAACAAAAGATAAAATCCCAAATTTAGTCGCCTTTGACGACCATGCAATAGGGACAGCAGGTGATTCTCACTCCATACACAAAGGGCCTTATTATGAAGGTATTTCCTTAAGGACCTTACAAAGCCCGTGTATGTAATGATTCCGTGGATATGCTTCTCGGTATGTTCTAGGAGACAGGTATGTTCGCATTGTGTCTCCGTGTGATATTGAAGCTTATCAATACGCCTTATACCAATAATTGTAATTGTATTGCAGATATCAAAATCAATGTAACATATATTGAAATTCATACATACCTGGGTTTCAGATTTGGATTTTCTGTGTTCTCTGTCATCTCCGTGTAAAAATGGCGCTACCTGTAGGGTTAAGTACGGTCAGATCTCCTGCCATTGTCCTCCAAAGTTCACTGGAACAGTGTGTGAGCACAAAGAAGGTAGGTAGTCTTCTTCCGATATAAAGATTGTTGATAGAGAATATTTTGCTAAATAGTCTTCTATTACTTCTGCATTCGATGTAGTTGGCCTATTTTAGCCAGTTTTATTATGAAATTATACAGGGTATATGATTAAAGTTGTATGGTCTATAACTTTGGCTCTTTTTGTCATAGTGAAAACTGTTTAAGTGTAATACATATTTTTCTCCGTCTGTTTTAAACTTTCTAATTATATAAAGTTGCAACATTGGAAGTATCTTTGATTATAAAAGTAAAAGATCTTTTGAACGTGTACGCGTGAAAAATAGGCTCGATAGATTAATTCGGAACTCTTCCGAATATCGTCGCGACAATCTCGAAGTAACACGAGAGATGTGAAACCAAGAGAATATGTCAACAATTTTCATAAACAAAACATGTGATCGACCTCAGCAGACTGGATCTACAAAGAAAATAGTACTCACACATATCATAATTTGATACAAGCAATAGTTTTACGGCAATGTGTGAATTGCAATGTAACATATATTGAAATTCATACATACCTGGGTTTCAGATTTGGATTTTCTGTGTTCTCTGTCATCTCCGTGTAAAAATGGCGCTACCTGTAGGGTTAAGTACGGTCAGATCTCCTGCCATTGTCCTCCAAAGTTCACTGGAACAGTGTGTGAGCATAAAGAAGGTAGGTAGTCTTCTTCCGATATAAAGATTGTTGATAGAGAATATTTTGCTAAATAGTCTTCTTTTACTTCTGCATTCGATGTAGTTGGCCTATTTTAGCCAGTTTTATTATGAAATTATACAGGGTATATGATTAAAGTTGTATGGTCTATAACTTTGGCTCTTTTTGTCATAGTGAAAACTGTTTAAGTGTAATACATATTTTTCTCCGTCTGTTTTAAACTTTCTAATTATATAAAGTTGCAACATTGGAAGTATCTTTGATTATAAAAGTAAAAGATCTTTTGAACGTGTACGCGTGAAAAATAGGCTCGATAGATTAATTCGGAACTCTTCCGAATATCGTCGCGACAATCTCGAAGTAACACGAGAGATGTGAAACCAAGAGAATATGTCAACAATTTTCATAAACAAAACATGTGATCGACCTCAGCAGACTGGATCTACAAAGAAAATAGTACTCACACATATCATAATTTGATACAAGCAATAGTTTACGGCAATGTGTGAATTGGATGTTTCAAATACTCATTCTGTGGACATATACCAGCATGATTTGCTCATATAAGCCAGAAGGAAAACGTAAACAAACACGTGTGCGCTTACGCTAGTCACCTGGCTCACCACGTGCAGGTAATGTCGAACGTCAGCCACGTGATACGATTAGGAATCCGACAAAACCCGAAGTCACTGAACATGTCAGGTTGTCTATTCATTGTTGACACAGGCATACATTTTTGTGTCATCAGCAAGTAATTTGACAGCGCTTCCTACTACTTCAGGGAGATCGTTGATATAAATAAGGAATAGAGTTGGCCAAATTACACTTCCTTGCAGTATTCCACTAGTTACCTCAGACCAATCGTTGCATACTATTTGATAATAAATCTTTAATACAATGTTTGACATTTCCAGTTATACCGTATCCCTCTAACTTAACAAGTAGTCTTTGTGGCACAGTATCGAAAGCTTTTTGAAAAGCTAGGTGTGTATGTTATTTCCTTTGTCCAATTCCATTTTACACTGATTTATTAAATCGATTAATTGTGTCACACAGGAACGGCCCTTCCTAAAACCATGTTGATGTTTTGTAAACAGATGGTTGGATTCCATACGCTTTATTATGTAGTCTCTAAAAATCTCAAACATTTTGCATGTTATTGATGTTAAGCTTATTGGTCGATAGTTCTGGGCTTGTTGTTTTGATCCTTTCTTATGTATTGCAGTAATATATGCTTCTTTCCATGTCGATGGTACCCGATTTGATGTTGAGAGATAGTTGGAATATTTGAATTAGGGGCCTGGACTGAGTTTCACTAAAGGTCGTAAGTCTACACGTAGACGTAAACGTAAACGTAGACGTAAACGTAGACGTAGACGTAAGTTACGTCTAAAACGTGTTTCACTAAAGGTCATAACTTTACGTGCAGCGAAGTAACGATTAATTTTACACGTAAATCTACGTCTACTTAGAAGTACACGTATAATAAAACGTAACCCACTTCACAACAACATTACGCTAGTTTTCTGACTGAGAGAACATCGAATATGTTTCCGGTTGAGTAGAAATCGATATTTTAGATACTTAAGCCGGTCATTTACAACACTGACCGTTCAAACATGTTTAAAATCAACAGCAGCCGTCTTTGTTGATTACGGATGCAAGCACATAAAACTAAAGGAAAAACCAAGTGACGGATCTTTGATCCGGATGCATATTCATCTAACACTTAGAAAATGCGAATTAAAAAAAAAATATTAGAAATACCATGTCCTATGCAGCTGTAATAAATATTGGATTTTTCAAAAAAATAATATTGTATTGGGACCAAAAAAGGTTTAATATAAAACTATTTAGGAACAAATTCGCCTGTTATGAGTATTGTACATGTGCATATATATGTACATGTAGATGTATCGTTACCCTACCGAAGAATACATGCGGATGAACGGTTTAACAAATATAAATAAATCAAACTCTCTCGTTGAATGTTAGCCGAAAATGTGTAGTTTATCATTGCATTGCATGATGTTATAGCAATTACACATTGTACATTTTCTGAATTGAATACATTTTCTGAATTGAATATGAAACTGTTTGAAACTAAGTTAGTCTTCTCTAATAATGAGTAACGTACATGACCCAAGAATCTGTTACTTTTATCATTCCAGCATTGATAGAAGTTTATATTATAGTAATCTGTCTTAAAATTATAGTTTACATTACGTAGACACGCAGCACCTTCCGCGGCTTAATTCTTACTATAAATATCAATCACAGATTGCTTCGAAATTACATTTATTGGTGGTCAGTTGAAAAAACCTGTAAACAGCAAGATTTAATTACCATGATTTTTAATCACATAAGAGCGTATATCGATTTTATTTTTGAATGTATATCGATTTTATTTTTGAATGTATCAATTGGTATACAGGTATTATTATCTTGTTGATTTCGATTATTTGGCAACGATTTGCCGATTTGTCATAATTTAGTGTTCTAAAAGTAAAACATTAATTTCGTTATTTCATGAAATCCATAATATGCAGAAGACGCTCAAAGCAAAGATCAACAGATGACTCTAATCTCTATTAGGCCATGGGCTAGGAGGGTCCCACATGCATCCCCCAAACCTCCGAACCAATATTTTTCTTAACCCTTATGACCCACTGATCACAAATCAAAATGTTAACATTGCATACGTTTGGATGAACTTCCGGTTATGACGTCATCAAGATGGCCGCCATCTCGAATTTTACTAAAAAATGAAAAATAGTCATAACATTGCCATTTTTCAACAGAAGTAGACAAATGAGGTATCAAAATGACCACAATAGAACAACAAAATACATATCAGGACCAAATAATCCAATTTATGTAGTGATTTTTTTACGCAGGAAATGAAAAAGTTTGATTTTAAGCTCAAAAATGGTGATTTTTCAGCAAATTTTTCATATTTTGCTTGACGCAGCAAAAATGTTTTCCAACAGCAAACTATTATTGCTAAACAGTTTTTTTTCCAGTTATAAATCAGTTTAAACAACAACAGCAAAAAAACCCCAATGTTAACATTGTATAAGTTCCGGTTATGACGTCATCAAAATGGCCGCCATATCGAATTTAACTAAAAAATGAAAAATAGTCATAACATTGCCATTTTTCAACTGAAGTAGACAAATGAGGTATCAAAATGATCACCATAGAACAAAAATACATATCAGGACCAAATAGTCCAAATACATTTAGCGATTTGTCTATATCTTGACGACAATATTAACAAAAGTTTAATAATATAACTTTTTCTGTAAAGGGTTAAATTTGGCAAAAATGGCTGAAATTTGTAGCTCAAAATTAAGAGGTATTGATAGCATATGTTGTTATTCTGAGAAAAAATAGTCTTATGAATCAAAACTGGTATATTTTTAAAGAAGAATACTGGAAAATGAATACCACAAACAACCATACATATCACACACCTCATTAGGAAATTATGACTTTAATCTCTTGTGTATATGATCAAAAACGGCAAAATTCCCATAAAATCCAATATATTTTGTCAACTAGGTATCTTTGAGTGACAATAGCTTCAAAACCGAGCACATGGATATATGTTTTTTTCTCCATTTTTCTTTTATGGGATGAACTCCTATTTCCAAAAATCTATATGAGAAAAAAAGTTTAATACAATAGAATTGTCGAAATATTGGAATATTCCGATAAATTGTCGATACGTAATTATATGTCCTGTTAAATATGGTGATAAAATGGTCAGAATTATATATCCGTTATGTGTGGGGATATTCCGATAAATCTCTATCTTGACGGCAATACGAATAAAGTATACATAATGTACATGTAATTTCATAAGTTTCCTCTTTTTTTAATAATAATAAACGATTTTTAATACATGTTAACACACATATGTAAATTCAGTCCTGCAAAAATAATTTTCAAATTCACTCCTGACAATTTGTAATATGGGGAACGCATCGATTTTTATACAAATATGTTTTCATGTCAAATCTATGGCATGTTTTGTTTTTATACGCGACAAAATATAAGAATATTTATCAAATAGACAACAAGCCGGAATATATAAACACCCGCCAAAATCGTGTACCAAGTCGCATCAGCCAATCAGACGTGATGTTACAAATAGATTTTCAGACGTAAGTTACGCAAAATCCTACGTCTACGTTTACACGTACGTGCAGAGTTACGCCCTTTAGTGAAACACATCTTACGCACACGTAAGTTCGGACGTAAGGTCTACGTCTACGTCTACGTGTAGACTTACGACCTTTAGTGAAACTCAATTGTACCTGCTGCCCCTATTGCATGATCTTCCCAAATGCCTCCCTTGGCACCGCCTCACTTTTGGCCTTTAGTTGAGCGTTCGCCCCTGTGAGGTAGGCTCTGGGTTCTGTCCCCTGGCCGAGACACACCAAAGTCTATAAAAGATGTAGTAGTTTCTGCTCCTGCTTAGCGCTCAGCAAAAAGGGAGTGGGACGACTGGTTCGCCCGTTGTCAGTATAATGTGACCGGGTGGGGTGTGTTGCTTGGTGTCTTCGGCGGCATGCTCCAGTGATATAGCACTATAAAAAGGGCAACAGTTCCACTATACAAGAAGACACAACACGAACATACCGCAGTCTCCCAGTACATTCACCTCGCACAACATACACGCAACACACGGCATACATGGGAGGCCGTCCTTACATGACCATAGCTTTTAATAGGTCGTTAATAAATCAAACAAACAAACAAAACAAAAGCAATAACTGTAACAAATGTAAACCGATTTTCTTCAAACTTAGCGACAAGATTAAATGTCTTAAGGGCTCGGCTAAGTTCGATCGCGACTGTTTATGAAGCTTATTTAACGGAGTTATGGCCCTTTGAATTACTTAAAATCGATCAAGACTTTCAACGGACCTTATTTAGCGGAGAAATGGCCCTTTGATTAAAATTAAGAAAATAAAGTCATTTTCTGCAGTTTCTGTGTAATAACTAACAGATGTTAAAACTGATATTGTTAAAACTTGGTAACAAAGTTAAATGGCTTAAGGGCTTTGTTCGAAACTTTTGGTAGATCTAAATTAGCAGAGTCATGACCCTTTGAATTAGTAAAAAAAGTCATTTTCTGCCATTTCCCAGCAATAACTCTAATAAATATGAACCGATTTTCTTCAAAAGTTGGTAACAAGGTCAAATGCCTTAAGGGCTTGACCACGTTTGATCGCCACTTTTGGCCGACATTATGTAGTGGAGTAATGGCCCTTTGATGTACTAAAAACTTTGTAACAAAATGTAACAAATGTAAACGTCTTAAGAGCTCAGTCAAGTTTAAAAGTCACTTTCACCGGAAATTATTTCACACATCTTACTTCCGAATTAGACCTCAGTTTATGTTTTCATGTTTCAATCAAGGTTAAACCTAACCTCAATAATGTTTACCTACAATATGTCCTGAAAGCGGGGGATAGAAATTCCACGAATTTGCTTGTCATGTCCTCAGATTTCTTTTTCTCGCCGCTTTTCCTTGATGATTCTGATTGATTAAATACTATAACTTTTTGTGCTCTATTTTTTGGTCATCAATTTCGCTCACTTCAGCACTTACGTCCAGAAACAGGGACTTATTTATATCTGTTGTAATATCCTCTTTGAAAGATGCTTTGAGGTCATGGACTTCCGTTTTAACTTTGCTGACTATTGTATTTGTCGATATTGTCTATCTTTTCCTCCAAAGATTTCAGCCTTGTTTCGCTTTTTGTGTCCATTATTGTAAGCGTTGCCTTCAGGTTGTTCATAGATGGAAAATTTATTTTGCATTCTGTTCATGTCCACATAAAATTTGAGGCACTTTCCTTTGTCATGACTTTGTATATTTCTGGAGATATTTTTGCACATTGTAGACAGAATTGCAGCTCACAGATAGAGCATTGTATAGAGCTCGAGTCTTCTTCAAATATATCTTCACATATTGGACACCGGTTACTTACAAGACGAGATCTCCTGTTTGCATTTGATCTTGTAATAGGTGTTGATGTAGCTATGGGATCCATAATTGTTGTATAGAGTGATAGTTATAATGTACACTTAAATTACAGGACAATCCCTATAGTATTTAAGTTACTGTTCATGTATTCTACTAACTGATTGCTTGATCCTTAGAGTCCAAAGTCGGGCAAATTTTGTTTCCGGATGTACTCAATTGAAATATAGGTTAAAGTTCTTTTCATATCGAGTGTTGGTGGGCTTTGCGTTTTTCTACTCTGTATTACGTCATGAGAAAGTTTCGGGCTTGGCAAGTCGCTGTTAGCGTCTTTTAGTCCTTTATTTATATCGTCTATTGTTAGATGTAGTAGCGTGTCTACCTCACTAAATGTATCGGGCTTAGATGATCCTTTATTCTATTCCATTCTTTGATGGTGAAGTATGGTATATCCAGGAATACAACAGTTGCTGCACTTTTTACAGAGTGAATTTTAGACTTGAGTTCACGGTACTCCTCTAGTAACTTTAAACTAAATGTGTTCAAATTTTGTTTTGGTAGTATATATTTTCTCCTTTCCTAAGTAATAAATTCACATGTTCCAAACCATATTAGGATTATAGGGTCGGGACCGGATGCGATGACTTTTTTGAGAAATTGTTCCATGAGATGATCATCAACATGAGCCTCCTTTAAAGACAAAGTTTATTGACGCAAAATCAGTTATCAGTAGTTGATCGCTGATATATCTACATTTGACGAGATTGCCACTAAAACACATATCTGTAGATTAATTAGTATTGCATATGATTTACACATTCATAGTCGACATGTCCCGTATGTACAAGTCAATGAAAGCACGATACTCCATTGTAATTCATAATGTATTATTCTTGTATAATAGTACAGTCTTCATTAAGACGTTTGTATATATTTGGATATTTATTTGAGCTTGTAACACTCACGATTGTTCCATGATGACAGATCTAAAGAGCACGGGAGTTTTTTTTCGTGAATTCAGTGACATGACGCCATCTTTGTTTTCTTTTTTTATGATGAAAACGTGTGTTTCTGTATCTTCATATTGATGGTTACAATCCCGTTTGGCTTTTCACAACGAAGTATCTCTATGTATTGGAATTGAAGGATAACCAATATCCCGAAATAGTTCGCGATTTTACTGTATTTTCATAGGGAGAATGAGGCTCACTCTTTTGCCACTGTTTTCTTTCCTGTTTTTAGACGAAAATTTTATTTACGAAAAAGTTATTTCATTATTTAACACTGATGTTTCCAGATATACTTTGATTCCACATGAGCTCTTCGAAAAAGCGTCCATTTTGGTCAAGCGGAACCGGAACTCTTTAAAATACTTTATAGTAGCATTGTCATTAAGTCTTATGTTTTGAATTAAACTTTTTATACATAGAAGATATACGGACAGTGTCTTGAAATATAAGTAGTATTCGACGAGGTTTAAAGTTGCACCGTCGCCGACAGAGCATAAACAATATTATCTTATGGAAAAACATGATGTTCAATCTTATATGTGTGTAATTAACACAAATATACATATATACTTTGTTTTGGTTTTGTTGTCTGCGAATCAGTACCTCATTCAATGTTATAAGGCATAGTGCCTGTGCTTTTTAAAGTCAAATAAATACAATTTGTTGGGATACAAATACTTAATAATTAGTCTGCTCCTGTAAATAAAATTACCATTCGTCGGCGCCGTAGCAACTTTGAAAAAGGCAAAAGTGGCGAGCCTATTTGATGTTATATTGCTGTGCATAGTAAAATCTAATTAAATTCGAATTAAATACCTTAATAAATATAAAACATTACTTTCGAATAAAAGTTTTTGAAATAAGATTTCACTGTAGTTCTTGGTATTGATCGTCCCATACCCGAGTTGCTGCCCTTTATACACCATACGCGGCGATAGAAATAGTGTATAACATAGACAGACTGCTGATACAATTTTGCTTATTATTGCAACAATGCCGATAGGAGAACCGATTCTACTGAATGTGGCTAGTTACTTGTGTTAAGTACATGTATGTTTGGAAGACTACGGTAGGTCCAAACCCTACTCTAACTTTGACAATAGTACATCTCGACCAGGGATAGATCACATAACCAGCTTGAAAGTGTTTCAATATAAAAAATTTAAAAATTCCACCATTAATCATAAATTTTATTTATTGAGAACACATTTATGTTATTCCATAGGCTTATCTACCACATGGTCCTCCTGTTAGTAAATGTTAGTGTTAGTTAGGTTTAAGACCCTGTCCTAATTTTTTAAACCACTGTTGATTCGTAGATTGTTGTGTTAATTGTACTTTTTAGTAAAATATGTAAAAAAATTGTAATTACAATTTTTTTTACATATTTTACTAAATATTAGCCAGAAGGAAATCGTAAACAAACACATGTGCGCTTACGCTAGTTACCTTGCTCACACCACGTACAGGTCGTGTCGAACGTCAGTCACGTGATACGATTCGGAATCAGACAAAACCCGAAGTCACTGAACATGGCGGTGATTGAAGGCACTTTATTCAAAATAAGGAATATATGATCCCTATATTTTGGCTCTCTTATAGGCCGACATATGCTTTTGGGGAAATAAATCATCAAGTTACACGTCAATGTTTAAATATCAAATGTTTAAGTTACATATCGCTACAGTGAAATTAGCAGCAATGTAACTTTAACCTCAAATATGTTTGTCAACTTATAGATATTGATAAGGAAGCCATGGCATGGCCATCTATTTAAATCGTATTTGATAAAACATAGTTGTCATTTACTAGCCAACTGTCTTTTGTTCATGACATAGTAACATACAGTGCAGATCTAATAGGTCTACATACAAAGTTTTATTGAGGCTGCATAATCATGTTCACAAGGTTCAATAGTTAGTATCGCAAAGATGAATTAACTGCGTAATGTGTTGCGTGTGTAAAGTACGTGTGTTAGTGTGTTGCGTGTGTGATATACATGTATTGGTGTGTTGCGTGTGTGAAGTACGTGTATTGGTGTGTTGCGTGTGTGATGCATGTGTATTGGTGTGTTGCGTGTTTGAAGTACGTGTTTTGGTGTGTGATGTACGTGTATTGGTGAGTTGCGTGTGTGATGTACGTGTATTGGTGAGTTGCGTGTGTGAAGTACGTGTATTGTTGTGTTGCGTGTTTGTAGTACGTGTATTGGTGTGTTGCGTGTTTGAAGTACGTGTATTGGTGTGTTGCGGGTTTGAAGTATGTGTATTGATGTTTCGTTTGTGATGTATGCATAATGTTGTGTTAAGTACGTATATAGTTGTGTTGCGTGTTTGAAATACGTGTATTAGTGTGTTGCGTGCTAAGTACGTGTATTGGTGTGTTGCGTGTGTGATGTACGTGTAAAAGTGTGTTTTGTGTGTGAAATACGTGTGTAGGTGTATTGCGTGTGTGATATACGTGTATTTGTGTGTTGCGTGTGTGATGTACGTGAATTGGTGTGTTGCGTGTGAAGTACGCGAATTGATGTGTTGCGTCTGTTAAATACCTTGTATTGGTGTGTTGCATGTTTTAAATACGTGTATTGTTTTGTTGCGTGTTTGAAGTACTTGTATTGGTGTGTAGCAAGTTTGAAGTACGTATAATGACGTGTTTGAAGTACGTGTATTGGTGTGTTAAGTGTAAAGTACGTGTATTGGTGTGTTGTGTCGATGAAGTACCCGTATTGGTGTGTTGCGTGTTTTAGGTACGCGTATTTGTGTGTTGCGTGGTTTAGGTACGTGTATTGGTGTGTTGCCTATTTGAGGTACGTGTATTGTTGTGTTGCGTGTTTGAGGTACGTGTATTGGAATGTTGCGTGTGGGAAGTACGTGTATTGGTGTGTTGCGTGTGTGATATACGTGTCTTGGAATGTTTTGTGTGTTAAGTACGTGTATTGGTGTGGTACGTGTTTGAAGTAAGTGTATTGGTGTGTTGCGTGTTTGAAATACGTGTATTGGTGTGTTGAGTGTGTGATGTACGTGAATTTGTGTGCATGTGAAGTACATGTATTGGTGTGTTGTGTGGATGAAGTACCCGTATTGGTGTGTTAAATGTTTTAGGTACGTGTATTTGTGTGTTGCGTGGTTTACGTACGTGTATTGGTGTGTTGCGTGTTTGAAGTACGTGTATTTGTGTGTGATGTAAGTGTATTGGTGTGTTACGTGTGAAGTACGAGTATTGTTTTGCATGTGTAATACGTGTATAGGTTTGTTGAGTGTGTGATGTACGTGAATTGTTGTGTTGCGTGTGAAATACGAGTATTGGTGTGTTGCGTCTATTAAGTACCTTGTATTGGTGTGTTGCATGTTTAAAATACGTGTATTGGTTTGTTGCGTGTTTGAAGTACTTGTATTGGGGTGTTGCAAGTTTGAAGTAAGTATAATGGCGTGTTTGAAGTACGTGTATTGGTGTGTTATGTGTAAAGTACGTGTATTGATGTGCCTGTGGATAACGTGTATTGGTGTGTTGTGTGGATGAAGTACCCGTATTGGTGTGTTGCGTGTTTTAGTTACGTGTATTTGTGTGTTGCGCGGTTTAGGTACGTGTAATGGTGTGTTGCGAGTTTGAGGTACGTGTATTGGTGTGTTGCGTGTTTGAGGTACGTGTATTTGTGTGTGATGTAAGTGTATTGGTGTGTTACGTGTGAAGTACGAGTATTGTTTTGCATGTGTAATACGTGTATAGGTTTGTTGAGTGTGTGATGTACGTGAATTGTTGTGTTGCGTGTGAAATACGAGTATTGGTGTGTTGCGTCTATTAAGTACCTTGTATTGGTGTGTTGCATGTTTAAAATACGTGTATTGGTTTGTTGCGTGTTTGAAGTACTTGTATTGGTGTGTTGCAAGTTTGAAGTAAGTATAATGGCGTGTTTGAAGTACGTGTATTGGTGTGTTATGTGTAAAGTACGTGTATTGGTGTGCCTGTGGATAACGTGTATTGGTGTGTTGTGTGGATGAAGTACCCGTATTGGTGTGTTGCGTGTTTTAGTTACGTGTATTTGTGTGTTGCGCGGTTTAGGTACGTGTAATGGTGTGTTGCGAGTTTGAGGTACGTGTATTGGTGTGTTGCGTGTTTGAGGTACGTGTATTTGTGTGTGATGTAAGTGTATTGGTGTGTTACGTGTGAAGTACGAGTATTGTTTTGCATGTGTAATACGTGTATAGGTTTTTTGAGTGTGTGATGTACGTGAATTGTTGTGTTGCGTGTGAAATACGAGTATTGGTGTGTTGCGTCTATTAAGTACCTTGTATTGGTGTGTTGCATGTTTAAAATACGTGTATTGGTTTGTTGCGTGTTTGAAGTACTTGTATCGGTGTGTTGCAAGTTTGAAGTAAGTGTAATGGCGTGTTTGAAGTACGTGTATTGGTGTGTTATGTGTAAAGTACGTGTATTGGTGTGCCTGTGGATAACGTGTATTGGTGTGTTGTGTGGATGAAGTACCCGTATTGGTGTGTTGCGTGTTTTAGTTACGTGTATTTGTGTGTTGCGCGGTTTAGGTACGTGTAATGGTGTGTTGCGAGTTTGAGGTACGTGTATTGGTGTGTTGCGTGTTTGAGGTACGTGTATTGGTGTGTTTGAAGTATGTGTATTGTTGTGTTGTGTGTGAAGTACGTGTATTGTAGGGTTGCGTGTGAAGTACGTGTATTGTAGGGTTGCGTGTGAAGTACGTGTATTGGTGTGTTGCTTGTTTGAAATATATGTATAGTTGTGTTGCATGTTTGAAGTACGTGTATTGGTGTGTGTTAAGTACGTGTATTGGCGGGTTGCGTTTGAAGTACGTGTATTGGTGTGATGTACGTGTATTTGTGTGTCTCGTGTGTGATATACGTGTATTGGTGAGTGGTGTACGTGTATTAGTGTGTAATGTTTTTTGTGTGATGTACGTGTATTGGTTTGTTTCGTGTGTAATATACGTGTATTGGTGTGTTGCTTCTGTGATATACGTGTATTGGTGTGTTGCGTGTGTGATATACGTATATTGGATTGTTGTGTGTGCGAAGTACGTGTATTGGTATGTTGCGTGTGTGATATACGTGTATTGGAATGTTGCGTGTGTGAAGTACGTGTATTGGTGTGTTATATGTTTGAAGTATGTTTATGTTTGAAATACGTGTATTGGTGTGTTGAGTGTGTGATGTACGTGAATTGGTGTGTTGCGTGTTTGAAGTACGTGTATTGGTGTGTGATGTACATGTATTGGTGTGTTGCGTGTGAAGTACGTGTATGATGTGTTGCGTGTGTTAAGTACATGTATTGATGTGTTGCGTGTTTGAGCTACGTGTATTGGTGTGTTGCGTGTTTGAGCTACGTGTATTGGTGTGTTATGTGTTAAGTACGTGTATTGGTGTGCGTGTGAAGTATGTGTTTTGGTCTGTTGTGTGGATGAAGTACCTGTGTTGCGTGTGAAGTACGAGTATTGGTGTGTTGCATGTGTTTAGTTCGTGTATTTATGTGTTGCGTGTTTGAACTACGTTTTTTGGTGTGTTGCGTGTTTCAGGTACGTGTATTGATGTGTTTGAAGTATCTGTATTGGTGTGTTTCGTGTCTAGTACGTGTATTGGTGGGTTGCGTGTGTAATACGTGTATTGGTTTGTTGAGTGTGTGATGTACGTGAATTGGTGTGTTGCGTGTGAAGCACGTGTATTTGTGTGTTGCGACTGTTAAGTACCTTGTATTGGTGTGTTGCATGTTTGCAATACGTGTATTGGTTTGGTGCGTGTTTGAAGTACGTGTATTGGTGTGTTGCAAGTTTGAAGTACGTATAATGGCGTGTTTGAAGAACGTGTATTGGTGTGTTATGTGTAAACTACGTGTATTGGTGTGCGTGTGAAGTGCGTTTATTGGTGTGTTGTGTGGATGAAGTATCCGTATTGGTGTGTTGCGTGATTTGGGTACGTGTATTTGTGTTGCGTGGTTAAGGTACGTGTATTGGTGTGTTGCGTGTTTGAGGTACGTACATTGGTCTGTTGCGTGTTTGAGGTACGTGTATTGGTGTGTTTGAAGTATGTGTATTATTGTGTTGCGTGTGAAGTACGTGTATTGGTGTGTTGCGTGTTTGAAATATGTGTATTGGTGTGTTGCGTGTTTGAAGTACTTGTATTGGTGTGTTGCGTATGTGATGTACGTCTATTGGTGTGTTGCGTATGTGATGTACGTGTATTGGTGTGTTGCGAGTGTGATGTACGTGTATTGGTGTGTTGCATGTTTGAGGTACGTGTATTGATGTGTTTGAATTATCTGTATTGGTGTGTTTCGTGTCTAGTACGTGTATTGGTGGGTTGCGTGTGTAATACGTGTATAGGTTTATTGAGTGTGTGATGTACGTGAATTGGTGTGTTGCGTGTTTGAACTACGTGTATTGATGTGTTTGAAGTATGTGTGTTATTGTGTTGCGTGTGATGTACGTGAATTGGTGTGTTGCGTGTGAAGCACATGTATTGGTGTGTTGCGACTGTTAAGTACCTTGTATTGGTGTGTTGCATGTTTGCAATACGTGTATTGGTTTGTTGCGTGTTTGAAGTACGTGTATTGGTGTGCGTGTGAAGTACGTTTATTTGTGTGTTATGTGGATGAAGTACCCTTATGGGTGTGTTGCGTGTTTTAGGTACGTGTATTTGTGTGTTGTGTGGTTTAGGTATGTGTATTGGTGTGTTGCGTGTTTGAGGTACGTGTATTGGTGTGTTTGAAGTATTGTATTATTGTGTTGCGTGTGAAGTACATGTATTGGTGTGTTGCGTGTTTGAAATATGTGCATTGGTGTGTTGCGTGTTTGAAGTACTTGTATTGGTGTGTTGCATGTTTGAAGTACGTGTATTGGTGTGTTTGAAGTACGTGTATTCGTGTGGTTGAAGTACGTGTATTGCGTTTGAAGTACGTGTATTGGTGTGATGTACGTGTATTGGTGTGTTTCATGTGTGATGTACGTGTATTAGTGTGATTAGTATGTGTAATGTTTTTTGAGTGATGTTCGTGTATTGGTGTGTTTCGTGTGTGATATACGTGTATTGGTGTGTTGCGTATGTGATGTACGTGTATTGGTGTGTTGCGTATGTGATGTACGTGTATTGATGTGTTGCGTGTGTGATATACGTGCGTATACTTGGGGTTCCAGTATGCCAGTGTATTGTCTATATTTGACATTGGTATCTCACAAAAACTTGATGCCAGAGATACACAACAAACACGTCCTACCAGTTTACATTGTGTTGACAAAAGGCAAACCAGTCGTTTCACTCCGTATATGCTGACCGCTAAGCAGGAGCAGGGGTATCTCGGCCAGAGGGCATAACCCAGAGCCTTCCTCACAGAGCCGAACGCTCAACTCATGGCTTGAATTTAGATGGTGCCAAAGGGGGACGTTAGCATTAAGAGCAATATATGATCCTAAATTTAGTACCCTTGTACGATGACGCAATACGGCAACAGATACCATTCTGACGCCCTACACGAAAGGCATGATTTTATTTTCACAACCAAATAGAAATATATATACAGGTCGTGTTTGTTTTCGTAGACAACCCAAGTAGTCACAATTCCATGATGTTGTAATTAACACTTCGTGTCTGTATAACCGTTCAATCACCTTCTTGAATCTAAAATGACATTTCTCACATCATCATCATGATAAAATTACAAAACAACTTGACCTTTCTGTTATTGCGACGTATTGATTCAGATTGGCATTAAGTTGTATTAGTATTGGTATCTTATGTAATCAACTGCCAGCCTTATCATAGGTCATAACAATAACACCGTATTATGTCGTAAATTCAACATAGTAACGTATTAAAAGCTACCCCTTCGTTGGAATACCTCCATAAACAAAGACATTTTGTATACTGTTATGGTGTCTATGTATCAAATTATGTACATCATAGCATCACCTTATCTTGGTCAAAGCGGTCCTGCATGCCATCATGTAATAAAAACACGTCTGTGTACTCGTCGACATTAACACATGTCCCGTCATCATAGACACTTATCTGTTCATTGTCCACTGGGTTATAATTAACAGTTAGAAATTCCATTCACGTATCTATGGATGTTTACTATGACGTTTAAGTCTATATGTCTCGCTTCATTAAAGCATTGATTGTCATATTTTGATATGCATTGGTGTGTAACATACGCTGAGTGTTCTAGCATATTCAGTGGTGCGCGTTAGCATCTTCATAGAGAAAACAATCAGTCGATGGAACAGCCTATGATTTGGCGAGAAATACTGGGTGACACTGGCTTCCGGTCTGTTGTCATGGATAACAGACTAAACAATAGCCGTAGATGAAATAGTCCAGATATACATATCCATTTCTAATATTTTAGTTAGCATATATTTTCAGATTGGTCAATTTTAACAGTTTTTCATGGAAACCTCACACTGACTTAAACCCAATGTTTAACTCTGATTTTGGTATTAGTGCGCCAGAGCTTTATTAACTGCGAAAAAAAAATAGAAAATTGCATCGGTGTGAATCGAAGATGTAAGATGTACCATTTTGCTTAACTTTTACGTGCGTTTGTTTGATTAATTAAACCGGTGTCGGGTAGGGCAATATATCACAAAACATCAAACAGACTGAAACAATGAAAGTGACCACAGCAATTATGGTACAGTGTACATACTCTAGAATAATAAATATCATAAATCATATATCATATACGGCGAGTGACCTATATTCCGTAAGTACATCACGTGACAGAATACTGGATTCTGATTGGCTTCACACATGGGTACTATTTGCAATAGTGCCCGGGCAAACGGGCACTATTGAAGTGGTGCGAAATTGAAGGTGAATGTATTGTGACGTCACCATTACATGACGTAATTATAACGTTGCGCTTCGACCAAGACGTCAAGATGGCGGACCGACTGTTGTGTGCGGGGATGGAAACAAAAAATTGATGCTTTTCTACAAAGACAGATCACTCGTTGATCTACTTTTAATCTTCATGAAGCTGAATCCCGGTTTATAGAAACAGGTTTATACGATAATTCATATGTTATATACCTTTAATGTAACATTGTGGCGTTGAAATGAAGATAACGTTGCGAAGTGTCGCTTGAAGTGCTTTTGATACAATGACATTAGAACGGGTCTCATGTGAGGGTGATGTACTAAACCAATTATGGCCTGGTTAAGAGGGCACTATTGCCTCATGGTATTGTCTCGTGATGGGATAGTGACCTCGCCTTCGGCTCGGGCATTATTCCATCCCTCAACAACACTATGATGCAATAGTGCCCTCGCAAACAGGCCATAATAGATAAATATTACCAACAACAGGCTCTGTATCATTACACTAGCTATGACATCTCCTGCTTGAAAGGGTATTTCGAAATCTATTTTAGTTTGGTGCTGGAATTATCCTAGTAATAATAATTTTCTATACTGGAAGCATGTAATCTACAACAGGTAGGCCTTTAGAATTGTATATGTTGTCTTCATTTCATATTCGTTACAATCGGTAAAATTTGCTATCCTGTCTTTCCTATTGCACCTTCGTGCCATTCTTCTTTTTCCTGATCACCGCAACATTTTAATACAAACATCAGGCTTCCTCTAATGTGATTCTGCCCTTTGCCTTGTCCAAAAACTGCCAGTTGTAGTTACTGGCCCTGATTATTCAGTAAACGGTGCGAGGGGTAAATGTTTGTGGGGTGTGTTGCTTGGTGTCTTCAGCGGCATGCCTCAGTGATATAGCACTATAAAAACGTCAACTGTTCCACTATACAAGAAGACAACACGAATATACCGCAGTCTCTCAAAACACGCACCTCGCACACATACACACAACACACCGCATACATGGGAGGCCGTCCTTACATAAATATGGCTGTTGATATGACGTGAATTAATCAAACAAACAAATTGCGTGTTAAATAAACAATAAATAGTGAAGATCAGTAGATGACAGTTATGTTGACACAATAATGTGTAGTAAATAGCCCAACGTAAAGTTAAAGATATGGTTTACAAACAGCAATACCGGACATCGATAAAGGTACTTACATTTTTTGTAATTTACCTGTTAGAAAAGGCAATAATAATTAACGAATGGGCGTTAACACATTGTAATTAACATTTGCGTAAGGGCGAACGTGTCTTTTTCATAATCACAAAAAGGTTTTATATTGAATATCACAGTATCATTAAGCAATTTACTTGTGTTTTTTTGTTTTATTTTCGATAGATGACACGTTGGATTGTACATATCCAAAACATCATTTGATATAATTTCAAATCAGTTATTTGATATACCAGGAATACTAGCGCATTGACATCAGACGCAATCCTGAATGAGGTAAATAATTATCATATGAAAAATATGACGCCTGTCAAGTGACGTCGTGAATTGCAATGTTGGTTATGCAAATTAATTCTTGTGAAATGAACCGCGTGACATCGGCACAGAAAAGCCTTACATAGACACGTACTTGTTAGCATATTATTTCTTAAAACGTGGTTAGTAATTGAAGTGTTTCTCTTTGATTGATGTAAATACGTTTCTAATTAAAATTACGTCAAATTATGAATCAAAGGAGCTACTTTCTGAGCGGATGTATACATTATCATAGCCTTTGTAATCAGGCACATCAGTGTGTAAAATAGTGTTCGTATTCTATTCCTGTACCGTCATTTCGACAAGATGGGGACATACTCAGTGATCACTTGCCTATTAATATGTGCAATTGTTCAACCGGGTAAGTTTTCATATCAGTGTTTTTTGCATATAATATTTCTTATTCTTATGTTATTTTCATCCTATGACAATTCATCGTTTTATTTCATTATAATATTCCTTTTTTCATGAGCAAAAAAAAAGTGGGAAAAAACCTTTCTGTTTAATATTGTATCTTTCTTTACGGTGTTTTAGTTTGTGCTATTAAGATCAGCTGCATTCGTATTTGTATTTGGTTGTTTCTGTGTGTTATATCGGAAATCATTTGATAAACCTACTTGTGAACGGACATTCCCGGGTATATTAATTTCAATCTGGTTGTCTGGTGTTATATCGGGTATAAATAGGAAAGTGTAGTTACGTAATGTGAGGAATAATGGAAAATATGTCTTGATTGTACCTACTGATGTCAGTCACCCAGATATACACAACTTTTCTTTTAGAGCATAATCCCAGGTAATAGTTCGTTTAAAGCCTAGAAATTACGAACACGGGAGGAGTTAAATAATGATATACGAATTAATAATAAAATGAAATTATAATTCTCGACAAGCATATTCGCAACATCTTCCTGTAAAACGCTTAATTTTCAGGTATATGTTCGTTATTTTCGATATATTTGGAAATACTTAAATTCGCGTGATCAAGGGCTTTTTCTGATATTAGCGCTTTAATTTAGAATTTTTTGTGTAACATTCGAAATATCGTTCAAGTTTCTCGCGAAAATTTATATCTCACAGAAGGAGTGGTATGTTTATTACAATATGTTAGTGAGGACTTAAGATGTAAATTGAAAGAGTTGTTGCATATTTTGTTCTTAAAAAATTGTAATTGTAAAATAAACATGTTTAACAAGAACATGTGATGAATACATTCTAAGTCAAGAGAGGTATTCCTTGAGAAATATTTAACTCAAGTGATGATTATTATATGTACATACATAACAAGTCAATCTATTGAACATTTAAAAAATATAATATAGTGTGGACTGTTTAAATGATAGGGTATTATATGAAAAAATTAAAACATATTCACAGTTTTGAATATAAAAAATAATAGAAGATCTTATTTAATTTCCACTGCAGCATGTTAGCTGAGTGTTCACTGTTACGTGTCTGAAGTGACAGGTCTGGTCACGATTCCGACATGGGCCAATGACCTATGTCCAAACCCTTTATCGTGCCACACTCGTGATGTCACATGTAAGGAACCTTTTGTTATAAAACGCCTGGTACTAATTCATTTGTCTTAACTTATTGTATCTCATCATGCTCCCTAATTGGGCTTTGTAACTTATTAAAAACACAATTTGGATGAAATGGTAATGAAATAAAATGCAAATATCCTATACACAATATAGTTGCTATTCAGAATAAAAAACGCCGCGAGTTTTTTTTATAATGAATTATCTATGTTTACTTTTTTCCAAAGCTTAGAAATATTCATTTTAACTGATAAACATTAATTCAATAATTGAAATATATTGTTTTCTAATATTTGCTGAGATACGTATTTAATATTGGAAATACATTATGTATTAAAATAAAATTTGTGGTGTGAGGTCTAAGGGGTTGACAAGGATTTGACAACTATATTATGTATGTATTTATATTAATGGTTTCCCTAAAGCATTACTTACTCGGATAACCCAATTTCGTTTGCGATATGACACCTGTGCGCCCCTGAAGATTTTGTTTCATATTGTTGGGAGTAATTAAGAACTCGTTATGGTAAAATACAAAATAAGACAAAAAGGAAGGATGGAGTCTTTAGGCCGGAGTTATTTCTAAATTAATTGACGTAATATGGCGTCAGAAATGTAATAACAAGCAAATTCGTGGAATTTCTATCCTCCGCTTTCAGGACATATTGTAGGTAAACATTATTGAGGTTAGGTTTAACCTTGGTTGAAACATGAAAAAATAAACTTAAGTCTTATTCGGAAGTAAGACATTTAACTTTGTTACGAATTTTGAAGAAAATCGGTTAATATTTATTAGTTTTTTTATTAAATTAAAAGACCATATTTCTGCTAAATAAAATCTGCCAAAAGTGGCGATCGAACTTTGCTAAGCCCTTAAGGCATTTAAGTTTGTTACCAAGTTTTAACAATATTAGTTTTAACATTTGTTAGTTATCATACAGAAACTGCAGAAAAATGACATTTGTAGTAAATTAAAGGGCCATTACTCTGATGAATAACATCCGCTGAATTGTTGATTGAACTTGGCCAGGCACTTTTTACCAGGTTTGAAGAAATTGGTTAATATTTATTACAGTTATTGTACGGAAGTGGCAGGAACTGACTTTTTTATTTAAGCAATGGGCAATAACTCCGCTATATAAGGTCGTTGAAAATCGCGATCGAACTTGGCCGAGCTCTTAAGGCATTTAAACTTGTCACTAAGTTTGAAGAAAATCGGTTTGCATTTGTTACAGTTATTGCATGGAAACGAAGCGTTACAGACAAACGGACAAACCTAAATGAATACCCCCGTTTCGGAGAAAGCGGGGGATAAAAATGAAAACGCATAGTTATTCAATATAACATAACATGTCTTTCAACTACCAAGGGGATTCAATATTAATCATTCGCGAGTACATTAATCATTATAACTTATATATACTTATACCCATGTACGTTCAAATCCTAAACGTTGCTTTAATAGTCCATTAGGCAGCTAATTTCAGGACGGCCTCCCCTGTATGCAATGTGTTGCCTGTATAATTAACTGTAGGTTTTTGGAAGCTGTAACCTAATCGATTTGTGTCTCTTGGAAATAAAGGAATGCCGTAATATAAGCCAAACAACACACCCACCTAGTCACATCATACATCTTCATAGTTTTATTCATATAATCATCAAAACATCAATAAGTATACATTTTCCATACAGAAAATAAAGCAAATACGAAAATGCTTAAGTTGCATACCCACCTGTATCTGTCTATCGGCTATTAAACTTGTTTTTAATTATTTCTTGTTTGAACACAATCTCTTGATGGTTTAGATGATTTATCTGTATGTCAGATATTTGATTTATAGCATTTCGCTTCTATAAAAGGATCAGGTATACTGACTCAAACACACCTTTTATCAATTTATTAATATTTTATTTGACATTGAAGACATATGGGCGTCAAAAGTCTCTCGACATGAAATTTGAAATTTAATTTTAAAATTTATTGACAAAGCTATCAATCTTTAACATAAAAATGTATGAAGTGTTACAGTGCAATTAATATTTCAACATTAGAAAGGTGACGCATTTATGTTAATACGACACATGTGTACACTGTAAAGCATTAAATGGAATTATTTTAATAGTCGTGACATTGTAAATGAAAAAAATCAATGGCTTGATGACATTGTCGGCTATATTCGACTGTACGGGACATGACGGTCATTGATAACGCTCCATCGATTTGTGAATAAAAGTTTTTATGGCTATCACCCAAACATGACCTCTTTTCATAAGGTATTAGTTCCAAACATTTGAATAGTGATACTTATGTTATTCTGAAATAATAGATTTGCATTTGGTTCGTTATCATCTTTTGTTTTATTTGAACAACTTGATCCGAAATCAACACCTTTTTAATATCAGTCACTGTATTGATTTCTTCGCTTTAACTATAATGAAACTAAACGTAGTTTTATTAATCTGTTAAAATTAATTAAGAACTAATAAGTTCAATTCACCCATTAATATTCAATTCAAGTTAGACAATATATACAATTCAAAAAAATATTAAATGGTACACACATTGTATTCACATATCTTGTCACAATAGATAATTTATCGTAATTCGACAGAAAAAGCAGTGTGTGGAAATAAGTGATGTCGTCTGTGCAGACTGTGATAAAATCATTTGGGTGCTAATATTGTATAGACAAGTTGGTTAGTAGGATAGGATGTGGCTGACTTGGACTGACCGGGTCAAGCGGCACAAACTTTTATTCTTCTTCCTTACTGACTTTATCTTTCCTAATGCCTCCCTTGGCACCGCCTCAATTTTGGCCTTGAGTTGAGCGTTCGCCCCTGTGCGGAAGGCTTTGGATTCTGTTCCTTGGCCGAGACACACAATAGTCTATAAAACAGGTGGTTTCTGCTCCTCCTTGGCGCTCAGAATACAGGGAGTGGGACGACTGGTTCGCCCGTTGTCAGTATAATGTGACCGGATGAGGTGTGTTGCTTGGTGTCTTCGGCGGCCTGCTTCATGATATAGCACTATAAAAAGGGCAACAGTTACGCTATACAAGAAGACACAACACGAACATTCTACAGTCTCCCAAAACACGCACCTCGCACTTCACACAAGCTAAACACTGCATGCATGAGAGGCCGCCCTTACATGACTGTTAATAGGACGTTAAAATAATCAACCAAACAAACAAACAATCAAGGCATAAACCTCACTATCATGTCCTCTAATATTCATGTCGATTGTGTCAGTGTAGTAATTATTTTATCTTCTTGTATCATACACGTCACCGTTGCATGGAATGGGATACCAGAGACTTAGTTTGAAACAAATAGAATGCGACATTTAAAAGTAAGATGACAGAGATAAATTGAATAATCGGTGTTTGTTGCCACACTTCATCTTTATGTATGTATTCACCGACAATAAACAAAGTTTTCTTTGTTTTCGTGTCCACTGATTAATTAACAAAGGCTGTATATGACACGCTCTGCAACTTCACTCATTGATATGACAAGACATTCACTGATTAATTGTTTGCCGCGATGACCCTCTTATGTCGATTTCATTTAAATTCCGCTGGAATGCATGATTTATTTTTATTAGTATAGGAACAGTGAATGTGAATTTAGTGTACTTACTAGGCATGAAGCTGACGTTGAAAATCTGATCAATTGAATTATCATCGTCTAGCGGTGTACAGAGTTCATATATCAAATATTGTTTTATCGTTTCCTTTATGATTCAGCGTTTAAGACTTAATATTTAAAAAAAATATGTTTATCTAAAATAAGCATCGTGCGCAGCCTATTGTGTATTTTGACATGCGTTGGTGTGTGCCATACATTTGATGACCTACATATATAATGGTTTATAAAAAGTTTGTTGACTTGCTCTAAACCCACTTGATTTTTCGTTTCACTTTGCTGACATAAGTTATTTTTTCACTTGTCTGTCCAGTTTAAGTTTTCAGTGATTTTTCAGACTTGTGTCCTGATACAGACATGATATCCCTGCTTGGAAGCCTTCGAAATTTTCTTCATCATGTTCCCTAAAAGGTTGTGACCCATCACTACATTGTCGAAATAATGATATGCCTGCTAAGAAACTGTGCAACATCTAGAACATGAACAGTTGTAGCCCTTTGTGAATGGTTAGTGGACTCCCTCGAAAAGCCTGCAGCTTACGAAAATTTCTTCATCATGTTCCCTAAAAGGTTGTGACCCATCATTACATTGTCGTAATAAATTCCATTTTTCTCTGCGATTCCGGGGTTCTGGAATAAGGCCCAGCACTTCGGGTTGAGACATTTTAAATAACTAACAAAACTTCTCACTGAATATCTGTCACTTTCTGTAAAAAAATAAAAGAGAAAGGAGAGGAAAATAAAAACACATTATCTTCAAATCTTATTTTGCATTGCTACTGATTTAGACTCAGTATAAAGACTATTCTCAGGTCAAAATCATATGGAAATATTGTGTCTTTTAAGTAACCAGAGAATATGAAATCATTTGTGATTGGATTGGATTCACTTAATCTCCACTTTCTTAATAGTGACGAATCAATAAATACCCTTTATTTCATACATACGGCCATCAGTCTTGGTATCATCATCAGCCTAATGGTTTTGTTTTTTTGTGTTAATTCATCACGGGTTTTGTTAACATAAAGAGCCTTCTCGGTCCCGTATCACCGCAGTCATCTCTACGCAAGTTTCTCAAATTCTCTCTCCCTCGACGACCAAAGTCAATCATTATATCTACAAATACCTTCAAAGTTAAATATAAATAATATAATTTTTGGCAAAGCCTATGTGAGAGCGCAGCAGTTAATCCATGCTTTCTTTGTTGTTTTATACTGTGATACTTAATACACAAGGTAGGTAATGGATTTCCAACGACGAAAGAGTAATCTCCCCTGACCTATCAGTCTTATCAATGACATGTGTTATGTTTTTATTGCTTATTGTGTGCGCTTACTAACTGTTCTGATAGAAACCTTTTATAGAATTATTAAATATTATAATCATAGCTTTGCTGAATTACTGACATTGTGTAAATAATAAGAAAAACGATATTGAACACTACTTTATTTTTCTACAAAAATACGTGACTGCGGCTACAAAGTATATCTCAACGTCATTCTCCGTTGCAAAGCGGAAATGCCGAAGCAACTGCAAACGTACAACGGCTTTTAAGTTTGAGATTCAGGTTCAGGTAAGAATAAATTGGGAGGTTTTTCTTTCACTGATGCTTTCATTTTGAAATTTCCGAAGTATGAATTGTTTGTAATCACGCGAGAGTGTGACTTTGGATACTGTCTTGCGCAATATGCTGGAACTTGTTTTGACTTCCGGTTTCTGGTTTACGAGAAAGTTTTCCAATTCTACATATATTGGATGATTTACATAGAATAACGTTACCGAGACAACTCTGTCACAAGAGTTCGCTGCGCTCTCTATTACATACATACTGTATGTAAGTCTAGTATGTTTTTGTTTTGTTTTCTTAAAACTGATTTTGTAATCCTTGTAACATATCACACAATCAAATCAAATTTCAGTTGAAATATTAACAGCTAACATTTACATGTATGTTATACTATACATTGTCACATAATAACTTACTGTAAGGTACTAGTTCACATTTTACGCATAAGTACTAGCTAGTGATATGTGTAAAAATGAATGTACACTCTGGCAAACTCGGTGATGTTCTTACCTTTTGTAGTGAAATTACAGCAGAGTCTGAAGTACGCCATTTATCTCAATATTTGTACAACACATCCAAGTCCGCATCAGAAATGGGGGATGGTGTTCTACAGCCCCGAGTCCGTGTTTCTTCATTTTTCTAACGATTCCCTTACATACTCTAGCGGACGTATTGAAACCATCTTCTTTCACAATGTTGATCGTATCATCTCTAACAGACGAGAGATGCCGTTGGAGCCCTTGTCGATACGCACATAATATAGACTTCTTTTACTAGTGCTTAGTCCAACTGTTCCTGTTCAAATTCTTCGAAATCTGTATCTATTTCCTTAGTCAGCAAATAATCTCTGAACATTGTCACTGGCAGCTGAGTTAGTTTTTTAGTATTAACACTGATTGAATTCTCTGCTAACTCTTTCATTTCCGCTTCAGACATCTCCACAATCTGTCGCTTCGAATTCGCCGCCATTGTTGTTGACAGACGACAGCCGGGTCGATTCTAAACAGTAAACCAAAGGACGATAGACACGGTCCGGATTTATTTTTAGAAACACCGAGTCAATATTCCCGCATGCACGATAAAAAGAGAAACACCGAGTCAATATTCCAGCATGCACGATAAAAAGAGAAATACCGAGTCAATATGCTTTTTATTACTGAACACGTGATGTTTGAACCAATCGGAATTTAGAAAATCATTCCATATGTGATATATATTGGTAGCATTGATTGTTAACTCCAAACTGTTGTTTTTGTATATCATATTATGTTATTTTCCAAAACGGACTGTCTATCAGCTCTTTCAGAATGGGGAAAATCCGATTGACTAATTTAACATATAACACATGGGGTATGTACGTAATTCTACCTGGTGAAATGACTGTTTAACTTCTTCATTTTTCAGGTATACAGCAGCTTAACCAAGGTAATCCTGGAAATACGTTCGGAGATTCAACAAACCGAAGAGGTCTCAGTAACAATCCAGTTGTTGATGGCTCGACCAACCATGGAATGGGTATAGGGGGGTCAGTTTTCCGGCTTACAGCTACCGAGCTTAATCCCAATCCAGAAGCAAGTTTTTCAGGGGTTGCGCCTAGCAACGTTATTCAGAAGGATCTCAAAGACGCTCACATTGTTCACACTTTCTTGGATGGAGGTCTTCAGCGAATGTTAATGGGTTCCCAAAGTCAAACGCGGCCAGTTGTGAATCAGGTAGACCAGATCACAAAAATGATCAACTCACCAAAAACAATCAATGATGCCTTTCCGGATCAGGAACTTGTGGACGGCAATGCCGTAGCGGTTGGTTCGGAAGGAACAGCTGTTGGTGCCTCCTTTAAGGATCCTTCATCACAAGTTAATAATCTACCTTCCGCCTTTACTCCGCCTAAGAACAGGCCTAACATTAGATCCCCACGAATGGACTTTTCTAACCATTTGTGTAAGGGCACAAACAAAGAGAACATCCTGAACAGCAAGCTTTATTGGGTTGTCATCGGGGAACAAATTAACCGGATGCAATGTCCACTGGGTACTCGATTCAGCACTTCCACGTGTGGGTGCGAGCATGATATATTTAAAGAAAAAGGTGAATGAATAGTTTCATATAAACCTATTGTCTACATGATTTATAGTTAAAATATCCTTTTCGTCTGTCTACGTTTTAGAAATGTTCAAAGGATGTCTGAAGTATGTATACAAATTAGTGATATACACTGCGCATCAGGCAACACATAATAAAGGGAAAAACAAATATGGGATTAAAACTTATAATAAAAATCAGTAATTTCCAGTAGCTTTCTTGATAAAACATCAGATATCAAAGTGAAAGATTTCATGATATCATTAGTCATTTAAGCAAAAAACTATTTTATGGAATATAGCGCGCTAGTGCAAACCTTTTATTGAATGTATTAAAGAATAACCTGCAAAGCGTTTACCAATTCCACAATCTCTGATCAGTATATTAAATTTAACCGCCCTTTTCATTTTTTTTTTCATTTTAGCTACAATTTGCCAACCTGATTTAATCAACACTTTTGATTATGGTATGGAGGAAACATCTGGAAAAATGTTGGCACATTTTGCCAGCCCAGACCTCAAGCCGAATATGACCTCGGGAGTGTTGTGTTTTAACGGATCACAGAAATTAGGCTACCCAAGGTACAATGGCTATGACTTCCGGTCTACAGTATACATAGTGTTGCGGTTCAAAACCTCCGTAGAATATAGGGATGATGTGTATCCTTTGTTAACCAACAGTGAAATTGATCATATGAAAAGAGAGGTGAAAGGACCTTCACTCGGAATAATATTAAACACAACAAATGAACTGGAAGTAGTCATGGAAACGAAAGCGGGATTAAATAAAGATGAAGTTAAGTCTCGTATTTCCTTCCCAGTTACAAAGGTGAGTCTTCATTTTACTTCAGCCTCTTATTTTAGAAATAGTAAGCTATATTTCCTTCCGCATTGCCCCTATTGCATGATCGTACAAGGCGACTAAATTTAGGATCTTATCTTTTCTCTTCTTCCTAACTGACTTTATCTTTCCTAATGCCTCCCTTGGCACCGCCTCACTTTTGGCCTTGAGTTGAGCGTTCGCCCCTGTGAGGAAGGCTCTGGGTTCTGTCCCCTGGCCGAGACACACCAAAGTCTATAAAAGTGGTAGTTTCTGCTCCTGCTTAGCGCTCAGCATACAGGGAGTGGGACGGCTGGTTCGCCCGTTGTCAGTATAATGTGACCGGGTGGGGTGTGTTGCTTGGTGTCTTCGGCGGCATGCTTCAGTGATATAGCACTATAAAAAGGGCAACAGTTCCACTATACAAGAAGACACAACACGAACATACCGCAGTCTCCCAGTACACTCACCTCGCACAACATACACGCAACACACCGCATACATGGGAGGCCGTCCTTACATGACTATAGCTGTTAATAGGACGTTAATAAATCAAACAAACAAAAGCATTACATATTAAAGTCTTAATTTGACTCAAATCCCGTATGATATTTATATAAATATCAAGGTTGAATATTTAATAAATTTGCATTTTTCTTTTGCATTTAATATATTCTATTGTTATTTGTTTTTATTTATGTTTTTTTAATGTTCTATACGGCTTTTGCGGTCAATAGTCAAACTATACAAGAAGACACAACACGAACATACAGCAGTCTCCCAAAACACGAACCTCCCACTACATACACGCTTCACAGTGCATACACTGGAGACCGTCCTTACTTGACCCTGGCTATTAATAGGACCTTAATTAATCAAGCAAACAAATGACACGATTGATACGTTAGTTGAAGGGATTCACATGTGTATCACCTGGAATAAGTTAGGAAATATGTCACCTAATACTGGTATGACTCCATAAGGGTGAAGCCCGTACATAGTTAAAGAGGTTACCTTATCTGCGGTTTCGCATGCATTTTACACTACAAGTAGTAATATATTTTGTAAATATACAAAAGACACGATATACAACGGATGTATTTTCTAACTAAATGAGTGTCACATAAAGACCATGTCCAACAAGCATGTGCCGTGTGACCCCTTTCGTCAATGTTTTATTAGCTGTAAGTTACGGTAACAGTTCTCTGACATTTTACGTCCATTACGACACTTACACTTTTTGAAGTCTTTCTTAAGATATTCAAACAAACTATTTTCATAATGTTTGTGGTATGGTAACATCCACAATAAATATAAAGATTGTATGGCTCCCCTTAACACATAATATTATTATTAACATACTTTTGGTACTATTGTGAGCTGGTGTTATTAAAGAGTAGACAATAAGTACCCCTAGCGTTGCTAGTTAATGTATGACATTTTAAAGGGTACATTGCAAAGTAGTCTAGATAAGAATTTTTAGCAATCACATGTTCGGCAGGTAATTCGTCCCCAGTGGTAAACCAATCCATGTAACCAACACTCAACATGTTCCAATATAGTGTATCATCGCAGTGTCTGCCCAGTTATCCATCCCCAGTTCAAATGAAATAAGTTTTTTTGATAACATTACAAAAAAAAATAATAATAATTTTAACGAAATTGCTATAGTCACATTAGAGTGACTTGGATTCCTTTGCAGCCAAGACCATGGTGTATACAAATAGGGTCATATAAACCTATTGGTGCTGCAGATCAAATCAAGTCATTTAGTTCTTATAGAGCAAGATTTGTTACAGAAGAATGAAAGGAATGTACTTGGTATGAAGCACCTTTGGGTAGATTAGGAAGCAATTCTGTATTTTCTGCGCGTTTGTCCTTCTATTGTACGACAAAACAAATCAGGAGAAATATGAAATAATATTTCCTTTCCCTGTTGATCACCACTGAATGGTTGTTAATGTTAGGCTGGCTAGTGGTATTGTCCCACCTCGATAACGTTTTTCTCCGGATAATATCAAAGACAGAGAAATTTGCAGCCACTATAGAATGTTATATACTATCCCATACACATATAGTATCGTTAAGTCTAAAGGGATAAACAAGAGATATATACCAATTGTTCCTGATTTTATCAGACCAGTTAAGTTATAACGCACTCTGAACCTGTGATTTCTATCTTTGTAAAAGTATAAATATGAATTTCATGTTTGCAGCCGAACATATGGAATACAGTGACACTTTACTATGATGACAAATTTTTCATTGCATCGCTCAATGGCATATCAAAGACATTACCCGTAACAGGTAAAGCCAGTACAATATATATATAAATATGTGGTAATAGTTTAATTTCGATGAGATTCTGTTGTAATCTAGATGTATATGTATATACCTTTATCAATTTTGGACATTTAATGAGGTCAATTATGGTGATTATTGTGTATACCTTCCTTGCAGAATAAATAATGACTGTGGGCGTAGCCAGATGTCATTATTTGATATTCTACTATGACAGTTTAAAACCATATAGACCGATTCAAATGGCCTTATGTTTTATATCAGATATGTAGTTTGTTTGGCAAAGACATCTCATGTGTATGTTAATTACAAGAAGAACGATGGTCATTGGAAGCCACCATGAAGATCTGAAAATCGCAAGCGCAATATCAACTCAATTGTGACTTCACAAAAGGAGTATTGACTTGGTGGTTTTTTAAACGGAAGGATTCGGTGTTCGTAAAACATCGAGTCTACATGCTATATATCGCACCCAATGTGACCATGCATTAGCCAATGAGAATAGTGGAAAAGTAGAGAACATCTAATATGAAAATATAATCAATATATAGATTAGTATTAAAAGTCTAATATACATATATTATAGATATGATATGGATTATGTTTATTTACTTACAAATTATCATATAAACCAGTTATTACAAGGATAGTTTTATTATTATTATTTTTTTATTATTTATTTGATGTGCGTCTGATTGCTTTCAGGAAAGATCGTGATCAGAAATGCTCCGCTGATGATAGGTTTCTCAGAACAATATGGATACTTCGATGGCTGTATCGACGATGTAAGACTTGTTGGCATAATATTTTAATTGTTTCTTTCATGTCCATTTCTGTCTCTTCACGGATTTAACTTGAATAGATGTTTTGATGTTATGGAGCTATAACACAAAAATATGAGAGTACTTTAAAAAATCGTGAAGCGGTTTATGATGAAAGTACACTGAAGAGTTTTGTGTTATAGCTCCATAA
This sequence comes from Argopecten irradians, assembly GCF_041381155.1. NCBI lineage: Eukaryota > Metazoa > Mollusca > Bivalvia > Pectinida > Pectinidae > Argopecten > Argopecten irradians. Next base: position 11,516,137 of record NC_091147.1, on the reverse strand, counting down.
CATAAAACAATATTCAAATGATACTTATAACTCAGTTTACTAATGATAATATCTTTATTCTTCAAAAGTCCTTTTGGGACCCTTTTGTCTTTGAAATCATTACGCCGTTATCTAGACTGATAAAATAAAATTTCAAGCCAATGAAAATGATCGTAACAAGTAAATTTGAATTATTTATATATATATGATTAAAAAGTGTTGAAGCTAAGGAGAAGCCCACGACAATAAAAGCACGTCTTTATAAAATATGATGTGAAGTAAACACTCATTGACGTTCCTATATATATATATATATATATGTTTTTTATTTTGAGTTAGATATAACGCTATTGTTCTGTCTGTAGGTACTGGTCTCTATTGGGCCCCGTCGAGTCTGTAAAAGTTTTTATGAGTAATATAGCTAGCACCAGCATATATGTCCCTTTGTAATTGTCACACCGATTTCGAATTTAAAGGGCTTGGTGGTACTGTTTAGGTAATTGTCTTTATATTCAAATTTGTATATAATAAACCATTAATAACGTTTTTAATTTCTTTTCAGATTTTCATATTTCACTGTATTCCTAATGAACGATTCATGCAAGAAGTAAAACACATCGTCTGAAATGTCAGCAGTGACAGGCGGAGTGACATCTTATACTAAATTATATCTGACCTGTGACGTATAAATGTCAAAGGGAAGGGATGAGGCATTTGGTGAGGAAAGGTTATCAAGCTGGTGTCCGGCGAAGTTTTGGAATGACTTATAGTGAGAATGTGGATATTATACATATGTACATAGACATTGTCTTCAAATAATAAGTACTGTACGTATTATCTAAGCAGGGTGATATATTTAAATGCACAATGCAATGTCGCGTACCATTTGGTTGCTAAGTAATGTAATTGTGTGATTTTTATGATACATTTTATTAAACAATGTTCAAAATAATACATCCATATAAGGTTAAACAATGTTCAAAATAATACATCCATATAAGGTTATATAGTGATGCATCTGCTTTGGCTAACACGAGTACCAGCATATGGTTTGGCTATTGTTTTCTAATGTTAACGTTGATGAATACATTAGTATTCTGTTTTGCTAAATACCTCATCATATACTCATGAATGTCGCATATTCGCAGTCAGAGTTTCTACAACATATCTTAATCATTTAAAACACACTTGGTATTTAATGTAGCCAACCGCAGCAGTCTCCCTTACAAATACTGACATGAGCACAAAAACAGCATTTAATCAAAACAGTGAAATGGGCATGTGTCCAATTTCGATGTGTCCGAATTCTCCAATGTCTACCTGCCCTTCCGTCACCTGTTCGTTTCAGCTCTCTAAAACCGTGCATGATGACCGATTTCAACGAAATTCGGTGAGAAGATGATACTTGAGGCCAGGTATATCTTTGCTTAATTATACATAATACTTAAGGATCTTCAGATTTTTTTGTCCAATTTATTTATGCAATGTGGTGGGTAGAAGTGTAATCGAATACTTGAGTTCACTTACTAGCACACTTGACCTACAGTACCCAATGGCACATTCATCCCACATTCTAACATATACACAATAAAAAATCAATAGAATTGTTATTCAAACATTTAAGATCAACAATGGAATAGTGCCTGCAAATTGTAATAGAAAAAAATGTATACGTGTTGTGATATTGTTATCTATGCCTTTTTAATATTCGCAAGTAGGTTTTAATGATTGTTAAACATTTGCATGAGGAGACGATTTTCCCTCAATCCATATTGAACATTAACTTCTGTTATTGTTACACTTATAATACTTAAAATACAAGATACCAAATGAATATAAATAAAATTATTTATATGTAATATGTTAGTGGAAGAGAATACTGACACGATATACAAGTACTTCTTGGTTATGACGTGTGTCGAGATTAACTCTTTCGTCTTAAAAAGAAGTAATATAGATTATTTTCCCTGTTTGATTGTTTCTGCTAATGGGATGTGCGTAGATTGACACAGGCATACAAGAAGACGGGGAGTTGATTCTGCAAATGTTTGTTACATGTAACAGGTTCTAAAAATCAAAGGATATTGTCAGTTTTTACATGACTTTTTATCCCAGTTTGAATGCCATGGCGTCAAAATTAGTACATATTTTTCACTAATTTCTTGTATGTAATGAATAAAATGGCGTTTCCTCTTACCTTCAACTTTTACTTTTTCTGTCATAGTTCACATCCAAATTTAATGTTCCTATGCAAATTCCGTCTTATGATGTGTATTGTGCTCTGACATATGCTTTCCAATTGACATTAACATTTGCATACACTTTTCCATAATGCGATGATAGATCACGATATGTATAGTACATGTACAATGAAATAATCAAGGCGTCATATATAGAATATGTATGACTTATCTTTTTTGCGTTGAAGGTGCAAGCCCGCGGGCATTGTCAATAGCTAGCGTTTGATCAACATGGTGGTCATATTTAGTTCTTTTGTGACATAAAAAACCGCATGTCTTGTTGATTTGTCGGACACGGTTTTTCCTTTCAAATTTTGACTTAATTAGCAGTCGACACAGGTTTTGGGTTGCAGTTAAATATGATATAGTATGCGGAACAGTTACAGTAGTGTGACAGAACTTCCCTCTGGAAACGTCATTTCGTATAATTCTAAATTGTATTTGCTGTTATAAGTCGTTTTCGATATGTAAATGTTAACATAATGAGAATTAACAATTGGTCTTCATCATGCATACTATTTCATTTAGTTGTCTGAAATGAGTAAATAAATAATTGAACAATAGTCTATCAACATCATTTTGCATTGTTGTACTATTTTGGGTTTCAGGATGCACATGTATGATAATTGTGTCATGCTTTATATAGAATATAGATAATCAGGTACCAGCTTGTTTAAACTAGTTTTGATCATGTTTGGGGTGTTGTGGCGGTATTTGGCGGGCGGGATGTGTTAGTGATATAAGAATATTTTAGGACTATAAAAAAGGTAATTTAAGGACGGCATCTTCTGTATGGAATGTGTTGCATGCGAGAAGATCTGTTTTGGACAAACGCGGTGTATTCGAGCTGTGCCGGTTTATAATAGTTGATACTTGCCATGTTCTAGTGGTATCACATAAAACATGCTGACGAAACGATGATTGGTCCCCAAATCCGTCATATTGTCAAACCTAAGGCTGCCAAATTTTAAAACTTTAAAACTTTAATTTCAATTGAAAGTAATAAAGGATGTTATGAATATTAGAAATACAATTTCTTTATTCCTTAACACTTATTTTACAAAATGGATGAATGTGGGGCCAAAAAGGACACAGACCATACACTTTCACACAGGAGACTACACTAGGTCATTGTTCGTGATTTCACGTTATTGGAATGCTTGTATTTACATCAAAACACTCTGTGTCAACTTTTAGCGTATACTTCCATTTTGATTCACGAAGATGGCAAATTTATTTTACGGTTCGTACAAGCATACCATTTCACAATTCTATTCAATCAAGATCGTTCAGAGCGCTCTAGAACTTAACATAACTTGATAGAAGAATGTAGAATATGCAAATGAGGACCTGATGCATATGGTAGTGGTTATGCTAAAGACATATTTCAGTTTTCTAGGCAATGATTAGGTACTGCAATGGGGAGCCAAGTGTCAACACTTGTGACAAATTGTACGTGAAACACCTAGAATATGAAGCAACATTTACAACACTCCTTAAATGTGAGCTGAGATTATGAAAACAAGTTAGTGCAATACCGGAGATTACTGATAATCAAGAAAAGATCACAGAAGCAGGAAACGACCCACGTTCATAACACCATCAATGCTAGTAACATCAGATTCACCGATGTAGAAGAAAGTAATGGTACTAAAGATTTCCTCGACTCAATTAGTAATGAAAACTAGCTCTACTGTCAATGTATAGGAATATAGTCAATGAAGGTCAATATCATCAGAAACAAGACGTAGTACGCATATTGATCAATTGAACGAAGACCATAGTCACAAAACTGCAGGACAAGAGCAGAGCTACGCCATCAAAACCAAAACATTCGGTATATCAAAGGTATACTATGCCATGAAACCCCGCAAGACAATCAGCGACGTAATACATCGACAAGAAGTCATAACATGAATATACCGCAGTCTCCGAAAACACATACCACACACTTCATACACGCATTACACCGCATACATGAGAGGCCGTCCTTACATGACCCTGACTGTAAGTAGGACATTCATTAAACAACCAATCAAACAAACAAACAAAAACAAGTAATGACGCAATGTGTCTACAAAAGCGAATATGAAAACTGGGAGTCCATTATAAACTGTTGACTAACGTAAAAGTACATCTTTTATGAAATATGAACCTTATGAAATATCAAATACATATGTTATACATATGAACTATATAACTTAAATCCGCTGAGGTGAATAGGCCTAATGTCACTAAAGAGACATAGAATCAAGTCATTATTAATATGGGAAGCATGGAATTTTTAGGAGTTACAATAAATAATATAATGAAAATATCTTTCTTCACTAGGGAGTTACCTCCCCGTACCTTCATAAACCGCACCATGTATATTTGTGTCACAATAAGATAGAATATGCCTAATGTCCAATTCAAATGACATGTTAACATCCGTATGTGAATAAAATGTTTTTAAATTGAAGTAAAATGTCCCAAAAAATGCAATAATTATCACATTGAAGCAATTTGAAAATGAAAATATTATTTTGCTTAAAAATCTTATTAATCTGTGACCATATACTGGGAATATGTTTAAATGAAAGCTGTTTAATGAAAAAAAGTTGACATGACAAATATCAAATAAACATTCAGTTAAGGCATATTTACTTGCAAAAATTGTTTATAATTTGATATCCCCTCCTTGCATTGAAGTCATGGCCCTGCAGGTAGGGCGAAAGAATTGTACCTGCTGTACCTGTATTGCATGATCGTAAGAGGCGACTAAATTTAGGATATTATCTTTTCTCCTTCTTCCTAACTGACTTTATCTTTCCTAATGCCATCCTTGGTACCGCCTCACTTTTGGCTTTGAGTTGAGCGTTTGCCCCTGTGAGGAAGGCTCTGGGTTCTGTCCCCTGGCCGAGACACACCAAAGTCTATAAAAGTGGTAGGTTCTGCTCCTGCCTAGCGCTCAGCATACAGGGAGTGGGACGACTGGTTCGCCTGTTGCCAGTATAATGTGACCGGGTGGAGTGTGTTGCTTGGTGTCTTCGGCGGCATGCTTCAGTGTTATATGTACTACAAAAAGGGCAACAGTTCCACTATACAAGAAGACACAACATGAATAGACCACATAACCATCAAATAAACAAATCAAATCCAGCGTTTCATCGTATTTTAATCAGTAGGTAAGAAGTTTACAATCGCTTATCGTTGTTAATGCCACATTTTATGTATGCAATTATTGAAATCGCACCTTACATATAAAACAACATGTGTTGGGATAAAGTTTAGTCCTGAAATCAAATATGCATTTATAAATGAGCATACGCACGTATAACATTACTTCGAATATCATTCTTATAATGTTTCACGTCAACGTCTTTTGTCAACCAAAATCGTCGTTATAAACATTCTGTTTATTTAAAACTCGAATTTACAATGATTACTGCGTTTTTCGATATAGATATTCTTTTTATTTTTTATATCTATTTGGAAAACAAACTTATATTGTCTTTTTTTCCAAATCATTTACTAATTATATTCGTATGGGAAACATTTATTTATATATTTTTATTACAATATATTTTCTCTATATCCATTTCATATCATACAATTAACGTTGTACAAAGCAGATGTATTTCTTTTTTTCTCGTTCACAAATACAAAATATATAATATATGATAATTTGAAATTTACTTTCATGAAAATATGATATCTGACAATAGAAATTACATTAAAAAACTATAACAATTTTTACTCACTCATCTTGGCTGATGGCATCATTATTTTTTTAAAGTTTTTGTCAATCAAGTTAGAGAAGAGCACAACTCCTTCCATTCGAGTGAACATTGCACTCGTGTCATAATATATGATGATTTCGATAATTCCGCGCGAAGGAATTTCCAAAGTTAACTTTGTATATAAGTTTAGCTTTGGCATGTACATTAACTCCCTTTTACTAGTTTTGAATGTTGTCCTGTGTTCCATATTTTTATTTGCCGTTGGCGTTGAATGTAACCTATCAATCTTATGATTGTGGAATGTAAGATTTCACATGAAATATTTCATAAACAGTTCCTAAAACAGAGTCTGCATTAGCCAAGACATTGAATACTTATGATACGTTACGTAACACTTAAGATGACATTTGTGAGAACACAGTGTGTCTATGATTTATTTTTCGGGACCTCGTTTTCCAATCAAGCCGTTTGCGATTGGTCCAAATGGCCGTTTAGCTAACAAAGCTTGCAGATTTCTACGCCGGTATGCTCGTTTTCCAAAGAGATTGCTTGTGAAATCATTGATGTATCGCTTCTCAACAGTAGGCCCGTCATCGTCATAGCTATCTTCTGAGTCAGATCTTTTACCGATAATGCCACTTGCCAAAGTATCGATGTATCTCTTTTCCACATGCGATTCTCCATCTTCTTCGCGTTTTCCGATCAAATCACTGGCAATATCGTCGACATAGCGTTTTCCGATTAAACCATTTGCAATTCCACTTAGGTAACGCTTTCCTATCAAGCCATTAGCTATACCACCTATGTAACGTTTCCCTATCAAGCCATTCGCTATACCACCGATGTAACGTTTACCGATCAAGCCGTTTGCAATACCACCGATGTAACGTTTTCCTATCAGGCCATTTGCAATTCCACCAATGTATCGTTTCCCTATCAAGCCATTCGCTATACCACCGATGTAACGTTTTCCGATCAAGCCGTTCGCAATACTACCAAAATACCTTTTCCCGATCAGTCCGTTGGCAATATCACCAATGTACCTCTTGTCGATCGGACTATCTGCTAAGTCATCAACTAAGCGTTTCCCAAGGAGGCCACTTGCAACAGAATCCATGTAACGTTTCCCGACAAGTCCGTCGGCTAAAGGATCCATCATTCGTTTGGATTGCAATCTTTCATTTTCTAGAGAATCAAGAGGCGCCTTCTCCATAAGACTGTTCGCTATTTTTTCAAGGTTTTGCTGATCCGAGCCACTGCAATAAATAGAGAAATGTCGGCATTACAACAATGCATTAAATGCTATGTTATATCTTGAATTCAAAATCAGTTTTAAGTATAGATTATTTTAAACCAAACTTTAAGGAATCTGCATCACAACATGCTGCTATCAAGAACAATGTTTCATTAAATCAAACTCTGGGTTTGATTTCCATTAGAAGAGTTTGATTTCCATTAGTGTCCAAGTGCAATACGCTGTCTTAAATTTACCACTGGACATTAGTGTGTCTCGTAGTCCCGCATCATACCAAATAATGCCTCTAGCTGTGCGCCAATGTTAAAACAGGAATGGCGAATGACTGGGTCCGAACACAGGAACTCCGAACATTAGCCGGAGGATCTACCGAGTGAGCTACTTAAGTACCGATTATCGGCCCAGTTATGCACACATAAATCAATTATTGTTACCCAATATCTAATATCAAACACATTATATGTGTTCTTGTTTGATTTGATGACTAATTATATTATCAATTAAACGCGTTGAAACATTGTTTTTTGGTTGATTATGATTTCCGCCATAACATGTAACGGGAAAAAATTAAGGGTTAATTGTCAATTCTGTGTTTTTTTATAAAGAAAATAAATGTCGTACAAATGAAATGAACTGCGAGTACTGTGCAGCAAGTGCATATATGATGAAATTTAAGCCATTCATTCTTGTAAATTGAAATAATTCTAAATCGCCGATTTTAATCGTGACAACATCATTTGAATGAAGCTAATTTCTTAACTATATTTTGTGTTTCTTTGGCGACTAGACTAACGGCTGTTCCGTAGATGTATCTACATATACGATAACTTGAACAATGTTGCAAATTTGTATAATTATCAATAATTTTATACCGAATACATATCTTTTTTTCGATGGTTTTTCAATACGTGAAGAACGAAAAGATATCGATTGATTATCAATTTTGTTGCTTGCATTGATGAAGACAGTTAATCTTGTGCAAATGGTACATGAACTGCTTCGGCAATGCAAGCAACAAAATTTACACTCAATCCTGTAACAAATCATGTGCAAATGATGTTCTCATCGTGGATGAGACGGAGCACACTGCGTCACATTGTATCTTAAGGATAATATATTGTACTAATCGTAAGTACATATTTTCGTCGTTCAGAAAATTGTTTAAGGCAGAAAATGAAAAAAGATGTGTATGTATATATCGTGTTTAAATGATATTTTAGTTTTTATTTTAAACGTAACTTTATCCTTTGTTTTTTTTCCATGTTAATCGAGCATATGTATTAAATACTTGTTTCGTTCATTGGATGCAACTTTTTCACACATTTCAAACATTCTTCAAGATAACCTTATTACCAAACACCGATAGTCAAACAAATTAATCCAATCTAATTTGAGTATTATATATCAGCGATGATTTGATATCTCGGAAGTAGACAGTAAATAGAAACGCCAAAATAAGGTAAGAGAATTAACAATTAAGTGTGGTAATTATTGTTTTTATCTAAATATAAGCTATTATAACTTAATATTGTATTGAATTGTAGAACAAAGGTCGTATCATATATGAAGATGTAAACAGTTACTGTAAAATACGTCAGAATAAAAACACAAACGCATGTATCTTTTAATATATATTATCGCAGACACCAACAGATGTATCAGTTAATTATTATAATAATAAAAGGTTGATGATCATCATAAAGTTTATCTGTTCATAAGTACCACCAATTTGATCAGTTGATTTTATAATTATTGATAAAAGAAAATTACTTACCTTGATCCATGAGTTATATATAGCATCACCAACATCCATTTTCCGAAGATAGAAAACATTGAAACCATTGTCGGTTTTAGGTATGAAGTCATTTACCTGGAAACCAAAGTGATGAAAGGAATGTAAATTTCTACTTATATATTTCATAAATGTACTGTTGATCAACAGTAGGATAAAGACTACCGTTAGAATAGAAACCTTTTCATTGGTTGAAAAATGTCGGAGTTGCTAACCAGTGGTACTTACACAGCAACAGTCTGTTATGTAAATGTGAATGTTTGCACCCAAGTGTTAATTGCCCAGACATCATTGTGCGCATGTGTAAGCAGCTATTCCATACGAAGCTGACCTGTTAAATCTTCATTTTTTTTAAACGATGAACAAGATATATAATGAATTATGTTCATGGAATCATGGACATATGACAAAAGACCTGCTTGACACGTACCTCAAAGTACATTTTATTAAAAAACTGTTGTAATATTCGGATTAGGCAACGAAACAAATGGCTACGTCCACGTTTAGCGATATATCATACAAGTATATATTATTTTTCTAACGAAATATCTCGGCTCTATTGTAGCGTTCTTTTGAACATGATGGTTAAACCTAACTAGCTTTTATTCTGTCCTCCGCTGCGATTTATAACATTTGTTCTCTTTGGTTTTTTTTTTATATTTTTTACTGTTAATTATATATCATGCGACTGTGTTTGTTTGTGTGCCTTGATAAAGGGCATGACTACCTTCGAAATTCGACAATATATTTTATCTACACACGTGGATTTACTTCCCTACCCAATACTATAACGGAGATTATTTACAAAACATCGATACTTTCTACATGTTTGCACGTCAAATTTTTTTTTTATTCGATGTATTAATATTTTTTTTATATTTCTCACTTTTCCCCCTTGTTTACAGTGGTTTAAACGTATCATTCTGCTATAAGGGGAATGTGTAACGATCCATTCCACAGGCAGTATAGCCAATTTGTCCGTCTCACACGATCTGATTGTCGACTGGTAGAGAGCCATGCTGACCGCCTTACTGGCATTGTGAAGTGATGGATGTCGGATCAGCCTTCAGACGCATTACATGTATGATTTACACAGAATAGAGACTTTCTCGAGAGTCGTTATATTGACATAGATTCCTGTTAGGTTCTCAATCATGCCAGCGTTACAACTTACTGTTTTCAGAGTCAATAGGTTTATACTTGGGCGGGGATATCCGACACAATTGAGTTATACTAGTATTAGAACACAGGCACTTAATCTGGTCTCATATTGACGATCAGTCATACACATAATTAATACGCCCTCATACCATATTTGAAACAATTTATTTTTGCCTGATAATGAATCCTTTTATTCATAACTTATTCTCTTCTACGTCTTACTCTAACTTATGAAGATTGTTCACTCTTCTATTAAAATTCATATGTATTCTTGGTAACTCGAACATACGGTTTATGCGTAATATTCCCCCTGTTGAAACTATACCACAAACTAAACTGAACTTCTCTGTATTACCAATCTTATATACATAATCCTGTTTTGTGTGAAATGTTTTGATAATGCTATAGATATGATCTATGCAGTAAAAGAATAGTCACCGTTTCATCAATCGGATTGGTCATATTTAATTAGATATCAGTATATCCAATCAGTTTTCGGGGATGTTTAATACACAGCCCTAAACCATTTGGCAAACCTAACACCCCCAGAAACAAATGAATTCCTGAAGTACACTGGTATTTGCCATCGCCTGGGTATTCAAAACAGATTCGTTATACAACATAATTGAATGCTTTACACATAACATTCTCCCACGATGGAATTCTAGTCAAATTGGAGATGAAAGCAAAAGCAGACGACAAATCCCCTGCTTTGTAAAATATAATTAAAAGTCCGGATTTCGTTACATTTTCATGATAAAATGATGAGAAAGAATGTATAATCCTTTGAAATATCTGGAATCGCAAATTGAACCACGCGCTCACGTGCTGTGAATGGGTGAAGTTCGTAACCGAAACTGGATAGATACTTTCACACGAGACATGGAAGGACTCCCAAAGCTCTTGTAGTATTACTTTACGCACATCTACCAAACACAAAACTCACTGTCTCAATAATGCTTCACATGTTTGCCGACAGAAATACTAGTTCTACTAGAGCAGACATAAGGGATTAGGGCTGCACATTTAAACAATTCTGTGATTGCAATTATTTTCCAACTAACGACCAAATTCACCAGAAAGCTTAAGCTCTTTCAATATATACAATGTCATAAGTGGGGTCTGTATCTTCGATACAATATGCGTATAATATTAATATACTTATTTTTGTTGTACCTTTTTGTTAAGATGCTCCACCGCTAACAGAGTATTCATTTGAACAATGACTTATGTTTAATCGTTTATGTATGTCTCTAATCAACACAAAATACATATAAAATTAATTCTGCTTTTGGTACGTACACAATCAGTACTTCATTCCATATAGGGCATAGTGCCGAGGAGTTTTTTCAGGACACAATTATTGTTTTTAACTGTCCAATGAAGTAATGGGGTAAAGTAACTTTTGTAAATGATTAAAAATACCTATTCGTCTGTTCCTGTTTCTGATAGAAAAAACATATCATTCGTCAGCGGTGTAGCATCTTTAAGCGGTCACTAACAGATAAGCACAATGATAAATATGAGAATAATATACCGAAAATAAGTATAAGGATAAACCACGTGAGTAATAGGCCAGAGAAAACACACCAACAGAGGGCCATTCTATACCAACGAGTGGTTTATTCAACTTCAAAAATCCCCACCCCTTTTGAACCCAATCAAACATTGTAACAATTCAACTATCCAACTGCTGCATAGTTGGCTAGAACTTAATTGGTTACACTGGTAAATCATGTTTATTCTACGGTCTAATGGACACATACAGGTACACTGTAATGTATATTTATAGGTACACGTGCATTCCGTTTGCCTTATCACAGTTACATGGTCATCGAATCAGAATGGATTTAACATGTAGTGATAAGTAGTCATTAGTTACACACAACGATCCCAATTTTTTTCGTGAGTTTCTTATGGATATCAAACTAAGATTTTAACATCGAAATACCATATTTTAGTGCAATTTATGATGAGGAAATTATAAATTCCAAAGGAGAAAAGGTGTTCTTGGAATCAAATTCATGATTGGGAACGAAGCACACCTTGAAAGAAGATAACTCTAAAATTGGATAAAATTCAACACCTTTATAACCCATCTATGCCAGGGGTGAGGTGTCATGCAGACACGAAGGAAATTGTGTAAGGATACTACCTGGATTAGTCTAAATGGAAATCGAAAGTGACTACATTATGAAATCATTGATACTCCAAACAAAAACCATTTTGGATTTGTACTAAGTGATCACTGTGTTTGAAGAATCATTTAGAACTTATGTACGGGACGAAGGGATATTTATGAATTAATTTTTTTGCAAAAGTTAATCTTTTTTTTCAAACACAATATCTTTACGTACATGTAAAAGTATAGTATATTTTACTTTCATGTCTACCACAGTAAAATGAACCTTTCTTTCATAGTCTTTTATTGTTCTCAATGCTTGAAAACATACATATTTATCACAAGTTTCATACTTTTGGATACTATCGTACTGACCATCATTTGATGGTGAAACTAAACATCTATTGTACACAATGAATGATGTCACATAATTTTGTTTAAAATCACCACAGCCATATTTTAATGTAGCTTTTCTCGAACAAAAAACATTGAAATATGTATATATACAGTTTATACAATGTGTGTAAACTTATCTATCATTTGTATTTCTTGTACTCATATTTAAATATAGTCAATGTAATGTAAAGTATTTAGGACTAAAACTAAGGTTTTATTTCATGTTAGGGAATACAGAATGCATTGAGTGTTAATTTATTTGTTGTAGAACTGCCTTCGCACCGCGGAGCCTTTTTTTGCGAAGCATTGTTCTGTGACTATTGTGAAGTGATGTGAGTTTGGTTTCCTAGATGAGATAGTGATATACTAGTCGTCATGGACATGGCGCTAACCATCCCGAGATGGTGTTAAATCGGTGGCGTCAAAATTGGTGGTTTATTTAACAATCCTTATTGTCACATGTAGGTGGGATTAACTCTCAGTTGATAATACCACTTAAGAATATATAATATAAACATTACACAAAGTGTGGTTGTAGGATATGGAATTTATTTCACACGAGTGTCTTTCGTAACTTAAAAAAAATAACTGTGAAATAAAGTGTGAACTGAAGTCGATATCCAATAACAGCGAGTTGTTTGACCTGTTTCTAACACAATGAACTCATCTCCAAGGCGGCCAGAATAAGATAAACGTTATTTACCGACATATGCAAATAATGTATAGTGATATTTTATACAGCAAATAGGCACTCATTAACTAATTTCAATTAAGAACTATTCAACGCATTCCTACTTACACAACGTTTTTGATCTAGATTTATATAGATGCTTGGACAATAAACAACTAGCTAGCGAACTACATGCGGACATGTTAACGGCAAAATGACATCTTCTTCCCGCCAAATACTTATCAAATCCTTGTAACATAGTTAAACTTCGGCCTAGGTGCGTAAATTCTACCAAAACCACTAAAACGGCACTCCTCGTAAGGCGATATATCATACTTACCAAAATATTATATAGTAGATGTTTCATGCTACTAATGGGAAATAAAGCATGAACGCCGTCACACATCTGGCTTCATCAACGGTATGTTATGCAAGTAGCGATCGGAGTACAACAGTATGACGCCATTAGACTATTGATGATGTTAACTATTCGTGACGTGACAATGAGACAAACGTAGTTCGAGTCAAAGTTTAAATTCGACCAATCAAAAGTCCGGATAATCATATTCCATAGTGAAATATCAAAATATTTATCCAACACCCAGCATATTTATACAATTGATTGAGAGTGGAATAACACGACATATTGTGGTAAAAATATATTTCGATTACAAACGGTTGGTGTTTGTCAAATCTCTGGGTATCAAACAAATATTGTAGTTGTTAATTATCAATTTGTTCATACCACACGTGATATAAAGTATATACGCATTCTGATTGGTTGACATTCTGATTAGTCTCGCATTCCCCAGACAGAAACGGTCTTGATTGATTACTATGATTCTGTGATTATTTGACAGGAAGTATATGGCATAGTGCTGTGCGCTTGTTTTATATAGTCCGACACTAAGCTTTATATTGTTGAAGCATTTATGAAAATTTAACTCCATAAGACGTTAAATGAGTAATATTTCACCTTAAATGTTTTCTCAATTAGGAATATTTGATATATTATTTACATTTTATTAATATTATGATTGATTCTTTATCGAAATATGATTCTTTGATAGTCATAAGTGTATTTTTGATGATGAAATATCACTACACCTTATTTCGGCGTTACCTTATCCTTACCGTATTTCTATAGGCTAAAAGTGGAAATAAATGTGGTAGAATCAGGTCACATGACTCGTGGTTATTGAAAATGGAATTTGGAAATGGAATTTATTCCACACTCGTCAGATTTTTTTTTAATTACAAAAGACGCAAGCTTGAGCTTCAACTCTTTACAGGCTCTTTGACATTTGACAAAACAATATATAAATGGATACCCGTTCAAATTTGTCTGAGGTCTTCTTATCCTACCATTGATGTTATATAAGCTCAGGTATATGTTTAAAGTACCGATCATTTTCTAATAAGGTATTACTTTATTCTCTCAAACGTATAGTATTACCTATGTACTGATTATTCAATATCAGAACTCGGCTTTTCGCGGCTACTAAACGTCGCGATTTCCGTTTCAAAACATTATCACGGAGATCAGGTTTCGCGGATTAAAAATTGAAAAGTAATACCTTTCAATTTATTTGTGCAAGAATTGTTGAAGATATGTTTCCCGAAGGTAAACATTCCCGGATTTTCCTTGATTAATCGGACGCGAAAGTCAGGAGTACTATTTGTAAAGATTATATCATGTATATATAACTTTCACATTTAAATTATTACTACAACCGGACAGAATATTAAAGTTATTGATTTAGATTGTTTCCCCTCATGCTAGAACCCACACAGCAGTGATTGGCCTCTCTAGATGCATTGTCTATTACTGTCAATCACTGCATATTTTTTATTCTGATCTCACTTCAAAACACAATACAAACCACTGGCGTGTTCGGTGCAATTTCAGCCAGTATTATGTTTAAAGTTTGTGTTTGAGACAGCACAACATATTGCTGTTGTTAATTCAACCTGTCAGTCTGCCAGAGAAAACACGCGAGGAAGTACTGGGCATGCCAATAATAAAACAAACATTTCCATAACATAATGTTACTGTACAATAAAACTTCAGCTATCATATATAATCTTACGTTTTACAATGTACACATGTCTATCATGTTCATCGTACGTTAGCTAGTCTAAAACATTCCTGGTCTTAAAATAGTTAATAACTTAAACCAAACACGCATTAAACAAAGGCTCGGTTTCCGTCTACGGGCGGACATAAATAAAATATAAATTTGGTGACAACATTTGAATCTCCCACGCAAATATCAATTATATACATCCTTCGGGAACGGCCTTTTATTGTATAGGGTTCATATATGGATATTTACGGAAAGTCATGCAATAAACAGAATGTATACTTCAGATTACAAACTGAAATTTCAACAATCTGCCTACTTTCACTTAAAACGAATATACATTTCCGCCCTACTATGTTTTTCGACGGACGACACCATTATTTGTCTGGAAGTCGGGGGAGCAAAAATATTGCAGCGAAACTTTTTTGTGTCATAATATAGCGAAATGCTTTTGATTCTTTGTTACATTGAGTTAATAGTTTCTTTGTTATTGTGATACTTCTATTGTGTTGTGTTGATATACGGGTACTAACATCTAAGCATTTTTTGTTGTTGCTAGGTTTTAAGAATAACATCACGTTAAGTAGCCAGCAAAAGGTTATTAATATAAGATGTTTGAAGGTTTTGTAATGACGAAGGAATTCTACAACAGATTTCATTATCCCCCGAGAAACATTTTTGCGTGGGATATTACATTGGGCTCCGTCCATCCATCTGAAATTCTTTTCCGGGCTATAACTCCAAAACCGTTTAACGCAGCTCTATCAAACTATCTGTATACATCAGACAAGTGCCCTAGTTGTGCCTTTTGCTATTTCGAACCTTCATTTTTTGAATATTTTCCATTACCGTGAAAACTTAGTCAAATATACTATATTACTCTTTCCTTTTTACCGGACATTAACTCCACAACCGTTTAAAGCAGTTCCATGAAACTTTCTGTATATACCAGACAAGTGCCCTAGTTGTGCCTTTTGCTGTTGGGGACCTTCAGTTTTTGGAATTTTGTCTGTTACCATGGAAACTCAGTCAAAAATACCAAATGACAGTTTCTTTTTGTTACCTGATGTTATCATTTTTAAAATACTCGCGTACATTTAATGTGATACTTGAATAATTGTTACTTTGACCTTTATGCATTTGGGTTTTTATACCAACTGCGGGGCGCTTTGCGGCGGCTCCTTGTATTAATTTTACAATTCACATCGTACACATTCGTATTATTGTTGTAGAGGATGACTACACACGTTTAAAACAAATTATTGTGTTTTCTCCAAATGAAATAAATTTCATTTAATTATTATTAAAACTCTTTATGATGATTAACGTACATGACCAAACATAATAAGAAACTTGAAGGTGTTCCTATGTCAAATAAACAAATCCCCTGTTATATCAGCCCTGGTAAAGCCGTAAGTGTCTTTCCGCGCTAAAGACGGGGATGTTGAGGTAGGCAATAATTGATCAATGAAAGGTTAAAATAAAAAATCATCTTATACTTGCATTTAACTTTGAGAATCTCCGCTTTCCTCGTTAATATTAAAACGTAGTGTTACATGGTATTGATCTGCAAACAGCAGATAGTTTATAACTTAGCGTAATCTTAAACTGAAAAATCTGATTATATATACATTTCAGTTTGAAAATTACTACTGCTTTCTACAGAAGAGACCATAACATGCAAGGTTTGGATTCCATCGTGAACAAAGGCACGCGCATGATATTTATATACTTTGCATATATACATGAATATGTTTAGGAATTAATGTAACAAACACATATCTCTAATAGAGCATGACTATATTAGAAATGTTTGTCAGTTATCGCTACCTCCTCCCCGCCTTCTAAATAAAAACGGAAAGGGACGTGACAGACATTGTATAATTATGTAGGCGGAGGAATTCATCAATTGTAAATTTATATTATTTTTTAAAAAATCAGGTCGCTTATGTTAAGGCGATACATTGCCGCATCAATGTTTTTTTTCTCCATTAAATACGTCAATTTATTGCGGGATCCAAGATTGTTTTCTCTTCTTCAAATTCTAAATTCGTCATGCCATGCGTGAGCATTAACACAAGAGCAAGGTATATTTGGTGAGGAGTTTGTGCTTTAACAGTAGGGATGAACAGCGTCTGATATAACAGAAACATGTTATAAAACACACATCCTGTGGTATAACTTGTTTGTTTGTTTGTTTGTTTGATTAATCAAAGGCCTATGAACAGCTATGTTCATGTAAAGACGGTATTTCATGTATGTTTGTGTTGCGTGTATGTTGTGCGAGGTGCGTGTTTTGAGAGACTGCGGTATAGTCATGTTGTGTCTTCTTGTATAGTGGAACTGTTGTCCTTTTTATAGTGCTATATCACTGAAGCATGCCGCCGAAGACACCAAGCAACACATCCAACCCGGTCACATTATACTGACAACGGGTAAACCAGTCGTCCCACTCCCTTTATGCTGAGCGCTAAGCAGGAGCCGAAACTACCACTTTTATAAAAGTACGGAGATAACACATGTCAAAGTATTTATAACGTAAATGAAATAAGAAAAAAAAGCGTCAACAACATCAACGCATGCATAACAACATGAACATCGAATAGGTAGTAGGAAAATGCTATACTTGATTACAATCATCTTCAACTGAATAGAAATTGGTTACATGAACATATCCACGGTTTCGTTTTTCGTAAAGAAATGAGGTCGACAAGTCGGGAGGAGTATATGGATGAGTCAAGTGATATAAGAGGAAAACCGGAGTACCAGGAGAAATACCCAATGACCAGCGGGCACCTATCCCACGTGGAATCAAACTAGAACATAGAAGTTGTGGACCTGTGGTACTGAGTAGGGTCATCTTAACTCTCGCCAAGCTAAATATTTCTGTTATTTTGTAATGTTACAATATAATATATCAATACAAGGGGATGTTCTTTACTATGAAGATAACAGTACATTTTTATCTTTGTTCATTAAACAAGGACAAAAACATTTTAAGTCGATTGATGTCGTCATTACGTCATGAGTTGGAAAATAATGTAAAGGAAAATTAGAAGTATATTTAGTATTTATTGATTTGTTTCAGGAAATCATTTTTATCTTTGGAGTGCTGCATCATTACTGGACAGTTTTTATTTGAAATTTGAGTAATAAGCTCTTATATTTATCTTGTTACGTTATAATACGTTAGATGTCTTAAGAGTCCAAGGGAAATTTGATTTTTATTCATCATTAGCTGAACAGAATTGTAATAATAAATCACCTATCTTTAAAGCTTTCAAGATTATATTTTGACCGTGATAATAGTATTCAAAGCTTTTAAGGTAAGATTGAACAATCGGATATTTAATTTTCGTTTTCTGTTTTGGCAGTTATTGATTATTTATGCTATAATTAGAAACAAGGAAATAGTAATACAGAGATAAGACACATTGTATGATTGTGGACAATAAGGTGATTATTTATAGTCGGAAGCAGTAAAATGTTATGGATTAATTGATTTTTTTTTAAATCAAACAAGTAATTACAAGATTCTTTATCTTTTACGGGCTTTTTGATTTGACATATAATGCATGACATTTACTATACATCGATATCACCGGTCAAGAAATACTTAAATAAAAAAAAATATGTTAACAACGGTAGTTTTTACTGCTGTAAAGCGCTCAGCAAAAGGAAGCGAGTGACTGGTTCGCCATCAGAGTGTGACAAGCTTTATGATTTATTGAGGTAGGATTATTGAACAGGAAAACTATCAACTGTACACCAAGGAGACTAGCAGGACACATGAATTATCACCGCTTACAATGGACACTATCAAGACGGTTACAAAAGCATTATAAGTTAGAACGAATCATCACATGAATAAACTTCATTATTATTTCATTAAATGTGTTGTCACTTCTCATTGGTCAAAAATACGTCACGTGTTCACCGATCAAAAACTATATCGCCCGATGATTCCGAAAGTAGTATATAGAAAAAGTATATTGCGTGGTTATTTTTAGATAACGTTATCGTCTATGTTACTAAAGCGCTTCTTGTTTCATACACTTTAAAACAACGCTTTGATGACCCAAGTTCGAAGCGTAATCACAAATTATGAGACGACGTCTACGGTTTAAATTGCTGTCAAAAATGACGATGACTTCCAGCAGAAGACTACTGTTTAAACTTTGAAAGTTTCAACGTAAACACGGTAGGGGAGTAAGAGAAATAGAATACCATTCATCAAGTTTCTGGAGCAATTGGGTAATTAATACGTGTAAATTTTATAATTCTGACGTCACTATTTACACTGACAGTATGTGTACGAAAAGGATTTTTTTTACATAACCAAGTAGTAAGCAAAAGGGAATAAATCTTTAGGTGAATCCGTTAATATATTTTTGGTATCGAAATATATTGTTTCATCGGAGAAGGAACTATACATTTGACCGTGTCCTCAACATGGGAGCTACACGTGTAATCTGGTAATGGTCACAGTACATGTACATGTAGATGTAGATGCATGCATTTGGATATTGGTGCATAAAATATACGGATGCATATAATAAATTGTTAAGTGTACAAATTGTGTTTTCATCTCTTTTTTTATCAAACAGGTTAAACATCATGAAGCAGAATTTATAATGTGATTCTCATTTAAATTCACTCATTTTCAAATCTAAAATATCCAGAAAAATGAAAAAAGGAATTAAAGCATTTTAATTTCTGTCAATACATGGTTATATAGACCACAGAGAAATTTCGTTTCGTCGGTCGATATAATCATGTACATGTATCAACCTTACCAAAATGTTATACTTGTATAATGTAAGTACATAATGCAACCAACACTAAAATAAATTATAAGATCACCAGTATATTTTCTATCTTTTGATTATATCAGGAACATTACTTTATGTCATTCACACAGGTCGAGATGGGCAATATACAAATGTATATATGGATTTATATGTATATTGCTAAATGTACATATAAATCTGGTTTGGGGAAAGAAGGGTGCTGATTGGAGTCAAATGACTATTGTAAATACGCGTTTATTATTGTTTATAAAAAACGTTGATATGTCATATCATAATATGACGCCAAATTCGATTCTGTAGGGATATTATTAAGAGTTCTTAGGGCGTAAAGTGGATAGTAAAATACTTTTCCTCAAATAAATCAATTTAACGAGAATTTTGTTATGATTTGGTTCTTTAATCTTAACGTCCCATTAACAACTAAGGTCATTTAAGTGTGAATGTGTCTATGTCTTGAAAGGCTGCGGGATATTCGTGTTTTGTCTTTTTGTAATAACAAGTGTATAGTCCTATTCTACTGCAGCATGTTGACAAAGAAACAAAGGAAAGTGTTCATGATATTGTTGCACTACATCATTTATAGATAATACAATAGAATGAAAACAATAATCCAGAGTAAAGAAACTAGGTAAGGTTTTAATATTGTACAGTAATGGTTACAACATAGTATATGAATGTAAGACCAATTATTTTGTTTGTTTGATTTATTAACGTCCTATTAACAGCTATGGTCATGTAAGGACGCCCTCCCATGTATGCGGTGTGTTGCGTGTATGTTGTGCGAGGTGAGTGTACTGGGAGACTGCGGTATGTTTGTGTTGTGTCTTCTTGTATAGTGGAACTGTTGCCCTTTTTATAGTGCTATATCACTGAAGCATGCCGCCGAAGACACCAAGCACCACACCCCACCCGGTCACATTATACTGACAACGGGCGAACCAGTCGTCCCACTCCCTGTATGCTGAACGCTAAGCAGGAGCAGAAACTACCACTTTTATAGACTTTGGTGTGTCTCGGCCAGGGGACAGAACCCAGAGCCTTCCTCACAGGGGCGAACGCTCAACTCAAGGCCAAAAGTGAGGCGTTGCCAAGGGAGGCATTAGGAAAGATAAAGTCAGTTAGGAAGAAGAGAAAAGATAAGATCCTAAATTTAGTCGCCTTTTACGATCATGCAATAGGGGCAGCAGGTACAATTCTAACGCCCTACCTGCAGGGCCAAAGACCAATTAAAGGGCAGAATATGCACTATAATAAATTTCATATATGTGACGTAATATTATTAAAGGAGGCTTTATTTCATCCAACTGGAGACAACAATGTATATGAATGTCACTTTAGCCTCGATAAACTATGATATGTCCCATCGACACATTGTCTCATCCCGAATTCAATTAATATTCTGATGGAAAGGACTCATTACCTCTGTATGATTTCCCATGTTGATGTACTTGTGATATAACGCTGCTGTTAACTACATTTCGTATTCAATGATTTAGTAAATATACATTCTCCAAGCTCTATAATTTCTTTCCTTTATTGAATTATGTAGAATTTTAACTTTTCTATAAACCCCTTGTGTAAAGCAACAATCGCACTAAGGTCAATGTCGTTATTGTAGCTCAAGTTTTGCTTGAGTTTTAATTAACGGTTTTAATCAAATTGCAATGGAACCAGCGAGTTTTGAAATGTTCCTTAAGACTATAAACCGAACATATGGTTAAATGTTATTGTAGGTGTTGCAATTCATCTGGCTGTTTCCTGGTTTTCTCAGTACTTTTTAACACTTTATCTACGAATTTGTGATCAGACCCTTGGAAAGAAGGACAACTGAAGGAGCCAGAAATGTCTCCTTTGTGAGCCGTTTAGGCATTATATTGAAGAAAACTAAAACTCCTTGAAATATACTTGATTTCGTAAATCAATTATTTGACGTGATGTTAAATCAATGCCACGATGCCATGGTTAAATGTCTTCATAGAACCATATACGGGATAACATGATGTACATTGAAGTTTAAGTGAGGGACTGTTATTTAACAAAACGTGCCTTACAGTCTATAGAAATAACAAATATCGACAAAACCAAGGGCAAAATACAACAAAATGCCGATTAAAAATTCTTCATAAGGGTGCTTGCAGGTGTTCTTGTAAAGTAATAAATGGATAATCACGCATTACATCAATACGGCCGTCATTTGCTTATATAATAATTGTCAATAAAAAGTACAAGTGTTACATACACAATTTGCCTAGTTGCCCATTTCGGTCATGCCGTGAAGCATTGTGTAAACTTTTAGTATTGAATATTTTTATCTAAAACTCTAAGTTTGTTAAGTATGTAACGAAACTTCAGACTTTTGATAAATGTTTTACTTTATGAAATATTAAATATTTTCCACGTCCGCTTATACCTCAGGATCATTCAGTATGCTTTCTTATCGAGAATTATTCTAACAGAATCGCTTGTAGTTGGTCGAGAATTCCAATGATCGACTAATATAGACATGGCTATTTGCTATCTCAACTGTTTCTTTGATAGTTTCGACGATTATTTGTAAAGATATAGCCTGTATTTGGTAAGCAAACCATACGATGTAAAGTTTAGGTAACGAGTTTATGGGTTGATAACGTATGATGCATGGAAGGAAATAAAGAAACTTGTGGCTTTTTATTGATTTCTGTTTGTTTGTTTGATTAATTAACGTCATAGCGTCAGCTATGGCCTTTAATTGAAAAGAAAATGTCGGCGTGCTACGTTTTAGTCCTTTTTATTCCTTAAGTGAAGATATATGCTCGGTAACAATCAATCATGTTGCAGTAAAGCTTGCAAGACAGGTCTGGAACTGAATACTACAATATAGTCGAGCTGTTTAAAGATTACACATACTAAATGGCACCAAAAATAAGTACTCTGTTATGTGTTTAAATTTACAAATATGATGGGTGAAGAAAAAAAGAAAACGCGGTCGGTCAAGCGGAATAGAATATAGTCACACTTCATTTTATCATGATTATGTGAAAGGTAAAAATAATAGCCTATGTTTATAAAAACAATGTTCCTAATATTGCAAAATAAGCTACTGCTTCACTTAATTTTATCATAAACGCATTTTGATGCCTCCAAAAACAGACATTCAGATACACAAAATTCTAAATATCTATAAGTTATTTATAGGATGTTTTCCCTGATAAAGCAAATCGAACCAGCAAGATTATTTCTGCGCTGTTTTGCACGGGATGAGTACGTGTTAATTATTTAGAGATAGGGGCAGTAATAGTGAAACACGTTTCCAGTGTTATCTCATTGAAGTAAAACACACTGAGCCTCAGACCATGCCTGGTCGCATTATAGCAGACGATGACCAACCCTTATCGTTTATCACATAAGTTACGTTAGTATGAGAGTGTTTGGAATGTCATGCTGGGACCGCTTATATAGCGTCTAAAAACAAATCATAACGATGACGTTAGCGATGGTCACACTCAGACTAGAGCCTTAAATAATATGTCATTCTCGTAAATTGTATGGAAGTGCTAACTAGTGAGTAGGTAAAACAGAGAAAATCCAAGCCCAGTGTGATAAATATCCTCTCACTAATTAAGATAACTTAAATTATTACGTTTTATATGCGTCATGAATACTTTTTGAAATTTGTTCTAAAATTGTATTATCATATAACATAAAAGATGTCGCTGTAGTTTTCGTAGAAAAATAAATTGTAGGTTATTCCAATATTGTAAAGTAACGAGAAACGTATTGGCGGCCAACTGAACCCTTTCCGAGATGTGAGTCGAAATATGTTTACAAACATACCTAAGACATAAAGGTAGCTAAAAAGTTAATCAGTTTATTTTAGAAATGTGAGAAATTGTTGAATTTAGTTTCAGTTATGTTGTTATATAAATGTCAGTCTCCGGATTTAATTTGGCGGAATACGTATTTCAACTCGTGCTTAGAGAAAACCCTACCACTGTACATACAATGGTGACCGTAATATATATTACGGTCATCAAAAATGGATGCCGGCGAAAGTCGCTTCGCCTCAGCTTTTGGTGATTTTGATATTTTATAATGACTATGAGGATTTACATTGGTACATTGGCATTCATTTGTACCTACTGCATCTATCCATCATTTCGGATATGAGTGAAAGCAGCCAATTTAAACACAGGAAGCGATGGAAAGATATCCTCAAGATGACCGTAATATCAAAATACGATGACGGTAATATCAAAATACAATGACAATAATGTAGAAGTTTGATGACAAATAGGATGACTGTAATACCCCACAGCGGCCCATACCGCTGTTCATGTATATGTAATCATTCAATACGACAGAGACAACGGAACATGGTAATTGCGCCAAGAATTGTCCATTTGTCCTCTTATCCGTTAAAACAATCATTTGTTATGATGGTTAGAAAAAAACCGTGCCACTTCCAAGCATGTTATCAAAAAGAATATTTACAAATTCAACAACGTTATTTATTACAGTATATTTTAATTGATATTCCAAATAATATTTCCATGCGTTTAAGTTAATTAAAATATTACATACAAAGTAAACATGTATATTGCATGTATGTACGCGACAACTAACCCAAACCAGTGTCACGCAAATTAAACAAATGAATTTCATTTATAGCCACTGTTGAGTTGATAGAATCGTTTTTTAAACACGATTATGCACCTATCAAGGTAAACACACTACTATAGCATCAGTAGCTTCAGACAAAATGTATAACAGATATTATCAACTAAGTTATGTTCAAATACACCAAATAAGTGATAACTTGCAAACAAATATCACTTACTAAAAGATGCTCTACCGCTGACAAATGGTAATTTTCTCTGTCAAAAACAGGAGCAGACGATTAAGTATTTTTCTTCAGTTACAAAAAATACTTCACACAATTTTCACCATTAAAAAGTTTGAGCTTCCAATTTTACTTCAATATAAAATACTACTGAACAATTAATTAATTGCATCCCAAAGACATTCCGTGGCACAATGTCCTATATGCAATAATATTGCGTTCACACGCAATACTTTTGTGTTTTCACGCAATACTATTGCGTCCACACGCAATGATTTTATTTATTTTATGTCTGCTCCCAGCCACCGTATATATGGAATGCAGTACTGATTGCGCATGCACCGAAAGCAAAATAAATTATTTTAAATTGTTTTTATTGTTAACTTAGTCATATATATACGATCAAACACCAATTATTGTTAAAATGATTGGTGTCATTTATACCCTGTCGACGGTGGAACATCTTTAAACAGGGTCTAATATCGACCTTAAGTACACATGAAATTTTGGCAAGTCCCTGTGCTACTACGTGTACAAAGTAGAACCAGGTAATATGCGCGGAATTCTTAACATTTCAACTCACTGTGAAGGCCAGTGTGAAAATGCATATTAATTTCACGTAAATAATTTACTGTATCTACTAATGTAAAGTTTCTTTGTGAAATAAAAGCTATATAATAGTATAACACATGAAATGCGCAGAGATAATGTACATGTGCAATCTGGAAGCCAGTATATATATGTTGAACATACACGTATTTCTTTGACCATACATGATTTTGTTTGTATCATGTTTGATTGTTGTAAAATGATTTGCATATACATAAATATTCCCTGAATCGTTAATTGCACGATTGGTAATTAAACGAAATATCTCAGCCGTTCCCTGAGTAACAAATTTAGCTTGATTAAAATATGTCTAATGCTTTACTAAATCTACTGTTATTTCTTTATACTGTAAAGTATACGAGTATAAACAATGTCATTACATGGAATTTTCTTGATGCTAATGTTTGCTGGAATATTCAAGGGAACAGATGGTGATTTATTTTAAAATTCTATTCTGGCTATTGGTTTTAGATGATAATGATAACTAAGTAAATTATGTTATCCCGATGAGGCCATATTCTCTGTGTTAATGAAAATTAATTCTACTCATATGTTCCATATGAGTAGAATAATTAGAGGTTATTATATGTCAATTTTGATATCGCACCCTTTATCAGCTCGTGACCGCCATATCAGCCCAAGGGCCGCAGGCCCGAGGGCTGATATCAGGTCAAGGGCTGATAAAGGGTGCGATATCAAAATTGACATATCATAACCTTTTTATCACACATTTTGAAAAAAAGGAGAAAGAAATTTTAACAATTTAAAAACATGTATAAAAACGTATTGATCAATGACCGATATTCCACTGGTCATATTGTAGGCCAATTTAATGTTGAAACAGTGGAAAAACTTCATTACATGTACATGTACACAGTATAGGTTTTTTTACAAATACATAATCCCCGGTTCAATGGACGAGCTGAAACATACATTTTAAGGAAAATTAACAAGATCCTAGTGAATGTTAACTATCACTTTAAAATGATAATGTTCAACAAATTCCAGCAAAGCGGGTTCATTTCAGAATGATCGGTTTTACGACGGACAAGAAATAGGAATTATGAATTCGACGGGAAAACTGCACGTACATGTATTAAACTGTTTAATTTATTCCTGTGTCTCTTCTTGTTGACGAACGCATGTCGTTGATTTATTTATACCGAATACATTCTTTTTGTGTTATAATTATGTGAATTGCGATGCTTTGTTTCCGGCACTGTGGACAAAACTCATTTCAACCTGATCTTAGTTAAGACATTTATCTCCAGTAAAATCATCACGAAACAGACTATTTCTGATTTCTGATATCTTTCTCAATACGTTTACCCGAGAGCTATTTTGATATTGAAAATTGTATCCGTTATTCAACTTATCGTCTGTAGGAAACTGAATCGAAGCGGCAACTCTAAAATCCGGACTGAAAACTCCGGATGACGTGATATCAGCCCGGGCCGATAACTGATATCAGCCCGGGCCGATAACTGATATCAGCCCGGGCTGATAACTGATATCAGCCCGGGCTGATATCAAATTATGACGTCATAATGTGATATCAGCCCGGGCGCTGATATGACGGCGCGGACAGCACCAGTATCGCATGGGCAAAACGTTCATTATCAAAGACAAAAGTGTGATAAAATAATAGTAATCAACAATAGTAATCACATACATATACATCTGTTATGTATATTCAGATCTACATGCATCAAAATAAGGCAATATCAAGGTAAAGTTTGAATATATCGCTTTAATAAGATAAAATTAACCGTGCGTTATTGAGCCTTACGTTACTGTTTAGGTGAACTTGGATAAGTTTTCTTGTTTCAGCAAAACTTTCGTCTTATATTACAGTCATCCATGAAATATATTACGGTCAGCCGGTTTTCAAAAGACGTTTGATATTACGGTCATATCCGCAATATTTTCTAGCGCTTCGTGTGTTAAAATTAGATGCTTTCATAAATATCCGAAATGATATCCAGATACAGCAGGTACAGATGATTCTCTTGGTACCAGTGGAATCCCTTCATACTTATCATAAAATAGCGAAATCAGCTAAAGCTGAAGCAAAGCGATTATCTTTGGATTCTATTTTTGATAGCCGTAATATATATCACGGTCACCAGTATCACAGTGCGTACGGCTAACGTACGACTTTACTGAATAATGCAGCTACAACTGCTATCATAGCAATCAAAGATTCATTTCTTCCATATCTGTTGCAGAAATGTGGATACGTTTAAATTTAGGTACTATGGAAAAGACTATTGTGATTTAGAGACTTATATAGGGGTGTGTGTTTGATAATAACGATTTAAAGATGTGGCAGCGTTGTATGTTGTTGCTATTTTTGTACCATACCTGGATGGTAGTTATTATTATCGGTCGCTTTGCCTGATATATTGTTGAAATTCCAAATGGTTATAATTAACCTGTTCACTTTGATTGGTCAAGTGTGTTGATTGGTTACTTGTTGTTGAAGATGTCGTATGTGTAAGGGGTACCGATGGGAAAATTATTGCAAGCAAATTAACATTAGATAAACCCAGAGAAGCCCGAATTCTTTTTATGGTTGTCGGACATTATTCTGAAAAATCACGCAAGGCGGTACATGTACAGAATAGAACATAATGGAAAGTCTATAGAGATGTTTCAAATGTTCGGCGCCGAGTTTTTTCATCAACATAAAGCCTAACTGTTAGCCCTACTGTAGTAACTGTCCACTGAAACAAAATGTGTGCTTTAGTTAGTGGATATTAGTGGAACTATATGCACTAAAGTAAAGTGCAATTTTAACCGAAATTTTACGTTTGTAAATCTGTTTTTATGGGTATGTATAACATCAACTTGTCTAAGTACATCCATACTTCGTACATAGTATATTTGACGAAAAACTTGTTAGCACGAGGAAAAGGCCCACTGCACCTTCTAAACAACTTGATTTTCATCACGCAGGTCGTATTATATTTCCCGACGTCGTCCGAATTACAACGTTTGATGTTGTAACCTCATCTTTGGTCATCGTTATCAATTTGATTGTGTAATTGTTTTAAAGAAACTTTTAATTTTTGTTTTGGAAAGATAGCATAGCCTAGTGGCCCTTTTAAGAATACCATGAAGTTGATTATCATTTATATTGAATGTGAAAGCATATGAAGAGATGAAATGATGAGAATAATTCGTCAAGCTTTCCAATCATTGCTTCCTAATAAAAATTGCTGTATGGTAGCCTTCTAGCTTTTTGGGAAGCTAATACTTGTCTGAATTTACTCTCTCGTGAAAGCTATTTTGTACTTCGTATCGTAGCCACGCCCATGGAGCTATCCCAATCAATCATAACCGAGTTTACATATATATATACTTCAATTGTCTAATTCCTGTATTGGCTTGCTCAACAAGCTACGGTAGCTACTGAGCCGTGATATCAGTTGATAGAAATAGATAGATACCAACACTTGTTTATTTTGTCAGTTATACGGCCTGATGCCTTTCTTCAAAGTGGGAATTGTATATGTTAAATTAAGAAAAAATCAAGAAAACCAAAGTTTCGCAATCTTGTTTATATGAATACACTGTATATGGTAATAATATCGTCAATATCATCCCGACAAAATAAAGGGCCTATATCGGTAGGACTGGGTGTCTGTCAAGGAGAAAACGATAGCATTATCATAGGAATATACCAGAACTGGTTATTTTCGGATTCATCAATCATTTAAGGACCTGAATTATGTGCAGGGAAGACGAAAATTTAAAGTATGGATAAGAAAGCAGAAAAAAACATTTACAGGAAAGAGGAATCAGTTTTGTTAAAGAGTCCTTAATACATCGACGCTTAAACAATTATCATTGAAGCTCTTATCTGTGTCATGTCTGCTCAAGATCCTGTTTATCCCATACCAATGAATGATTGATAATAAAAAAAATCACGGAATAATATAATAGTCACTTGCTTGTTGGGGAACCTTTATATCATTCGTACTTCGCTAGTTTATTCAGGTATTTTCGTTGTAAGATTTTTTAGTCATAGTGATTATCGTAGATGTATTGATTACGAAGAGTATAGTCAATGTGAAACAACACTGTATTGACCATTTCAAGTAGTAATCAGGACATTTTTCCGTGTGTCATAGCTTTTCTGTACTGATATCCGTGCCTCCCTATCTGGCCACATGCATAGATCAATATTTATGTTAAAGTAACGCCGCGCTCTCTACTGATAGAAGAATCGATATTAGTACCACAGACAATATCTCCTTGATTAACGGTAGTTCTTCAAGAGAATTTACGATGACAAGTCGGCAGAGACATGTACAAAAACTTGCTCCAGATGGGGAATCTGCAGGCAAAAGTGTCGCAGGTCACTAACAATAGGGTGATAAAATTGGCGCTGATTTCCCACAGCTAAATTTAAAGCTATTTAGGTTCCTTTTACTACGTGACTTATTTCTTAAACATTCTGCTATAAAGAAAACAAAAATGGAATTTAAAGTATTGAAAATAGCTAAACTGGAAAATTTCTAGTTAAAGACAAAGCAAATTGACGACCAGTACATCAGTTGGATAAGTCTGATTCAGAGCCCTGTGTTTTTCCGTAACGGTTTGTTATTGATATCAACATTAAAACATGTTTTGTACATCTATAAGACCCCCATCTCTGTTGTGGTGAATCGTGTGAAATCCTTGTAATGAAAATATTAGTATATTCACACCAAACCTCACAATAAGTCAAGATTAACGGCTAGATTAAATGGACGAACCTAAAGATCAGAGAAATATGTACTGGCTCATCATATCTCTACACTGATTTATATATATGAATATATCCATTTATGATGAAGATGGTACTATAAGGATTGTTATTTTTTAAAAAATTGAGGACCACGAACAGTAAACACAAGTGGAGATCATATTATTCTATAAAAAAAGTTAGTCTCTGCTGCATTGCGTTCAGCATAAAGGGAGTGGTACGACTGATTTGCCCGTTGACAGTATAATGTGACCGGGGTAGGGTGTGATATCTGGTGTGTCTGGCTGTATGCTTCATTGAAATAGCACTATATATTGTTTGAAAGTTTCCACTATTGCAAAGAGACACAACATAAAGATACCACAGCCTCCCAAAATATACACATTTCACACAAACACATTGCGGACAAAGGATATCGTCCTTAAATCACCTTAGGGTGTTAATTAGTTAAACCTAATAAAAACAAGAGGCCCAAGGGCCTTAACGGCCATCTGACTTCCATGGCAATAATCGTATAGGAAATTAATTAGATATAGTGTCATGGTAGCCATCTTTTGTGATCACCCAGAGATGTAACAACACTTTTACGGGAACATGCCAGGATAATTTCATGCACGTTTCAGCTGAATAGAAGTTAAGAAGAAGTTCAAAATCTAATCCGATCGACCCGAAAAATAACAACAATTTGTCGGGACCATGTCAGGATCATTTCATGCAGGTTTCAGCAAAATTACATTGGTAGAACTTAAGAAATTTAAAATATGTTTTCAAGATGGCGGCTGTGGCAGCCATCTTGGATTTCGGATCGACCAGGAAAATAACAACCCTTTGAAACAATACTTTGTCGGGACCATGTCAGGATCATTTTATGCAAGCTTTAGCCAAATCTCAACGGTAGAACTTGAGAAGAAGTTCAAAGCGTGTTTTTAGGATGGCGGCTGTGGCAACCATTTTGGAATTCGGATCGAACCGAAAAATAAAAACACTTTGTCGGGACCATGTCAGGATCATTTCATGCAAGTTTAAGTCAATTTGCATTGGTAGAATTTGAGAAGTTCAAAATGTGTTTTCAATATGGCGGCTGTTGCAGCCACCTTGGTGTTCGGATCGACCCGAAAAATTTCATATACAAAACTTGGTTGGGACCATGTCAGGATCATTTTATGCAAATGGTCAGATGACCTAAAAGGCCGCATGTTTCCTAGCTATTAATTTAATTCGCTCTCTTCAACAATGCTCATTATGTTTCAAGTAAACAATTCAGCTTAAACGTTTGAAAATAAGTATTTATCATTGAAAAAAACCCACCGAATCCACAGTCATCTGATAGTTCCTTCGATTCAATAAAGAGCAATCAGAACAGACTTGTGAATCGATTGTGCTTCTGAACATTAAATAAATACGAACCATTTTTATGTACACATCGTGTTTAAAACAAAGATTGGAATAGGGAATAACTTCTGTTCAATGCTGTGGTTTAATCATTTTTAAAAGTTATATTTAGTATTTTGATTCAACCTGGTGTCACGTCAGAATGCAAAATATTTCTAGACTGGGACTGAAATTAGTTTTATCATCAGTAACTGAGATTCGCAGACGATCAGATTGAAACTTATTTTATCTTAAAAGCATGCTTATATTAACCCTTAATTTTGATATAATTTTTATATTTGTATGAAATGTATGAACATCAATTAAAGTAATTGTATGTGGTATTTTCGCTAACAACAGTGCTGAATTAAAAAAAAGTACACTTTGATTGATCACAGGAGCCTATTTTCCCGATTTGTAGGAACATTGCTATGATAGCAAAAATTGCTCCGTGAACAATTGAAAACTGTTTGAATAATATTTACCCTTAAATCCATATCGCGAAAATTTAAAATCTCTAACATAGGATTTTTTCGTTTTAAGATCAAATAGCGAAGATTTTGGTCCACAAAATAACAGGCAATACGGTATATGGTAAAATTGCTTGTGTCAGACCGATTATTTTCACAATTTAGACCCTGTTGTATCAAAAGATAACAATGTTATAGTAATCCACTTAAGGTAGCCATAGATACGTGTCTTGAAGATATTGTCTCAAAACCAGGAATGACAAAGTGATACATAATTAACAGTACGAACAAGGTATTTCTGTTCTTGCACTCGCTGTAAAAAATGGTAAAATGTTGTAAATCATGCGATAATGATTCGAAAACTTTTGATAAAATATCAAATAGATATTGAACATCGCTAGGTGGGTCCCATTTAGTCAAGCAAGCCGAAGTTAGCCGACGTTGTAACGTCGTTGCCGAGAACGTCATGTGAATATTGTAACTACGTTACGTCTGTCCGAACTCTTTCGAGAACGGGTGATGAGCTTTCCGACTTCCGTTAAACTAATAATCGTAACTTCTATAGTGACCAGTTGAAAGTGAAGGCATGTTTACAATGATCGACTTTCAACAACAAATCATTGAGAAATCATTGTAAATTTTCACTAATATAACTTAATTTCAACTAAATCTACAAATACTGAATATCTTGGTCGAATCTAACTTGACTTTTTGATGATAGTAACGTGCGACTTTCAACAACAAATTATTGAGAAATCATTGTAAATTTTCACTAATATAACTTAATTTCAACTAAATCTACAAATACTGAATATCTTGGTCGAATCTAACTTGACTTTTTGATGATAGTAACGTATAGTGTGACTTAAAATAAGCGTCCTCTAACAAAGGAAATACCTTGTCTACAAGGAGTGAGAATTACTACGTAAGTGCATACGAAGGAAATGGTAAACCATCAGACTGCCTCCTTTCTCTATAAAGAACAGTTAATTTGTTAATCGAATTTTTGTTTGTTTGTTTTTATAAAATTTTACGGCACATCAACAGCTTAGGTCATTTAGGGCCAAACTATAATGCAGCCATTAATATCAGGATATCAAAAAGACTATTTAAAAGATCAGGATACGAAAATGCAAGTACGAACTAAAAATATTGTAGAGAAACATAAATGCATTTATTTTGGTAATGTTGCCATTCACAGTCAATATGGTTATCCTTATGATTTTGCTTAAGAAAAATTATGATACAGAGTTAAATAGAGACCCCCCTATAATGGTCTTTGGCATTGTAGACAATTATTTTGAACACCGATTGAATTTTTTAATTTTATCATTGAAATATTATATATATATCATTGTAAATTGAAATAAAAATTCCTTCAGTTGAAGATTGGAAAACATACCTATTTTTCTGTAAAAAAAAATTGAAGATTTCGACCAATAAAGAAAAGAGAGAAAAATAAGCCAAAAATGGAATTTTCTATCTAAATTTATTGATGGTATTTGATTATATTGACAATTTGGAAAAGACCTCGTAAATGTTGATATGTACAAACTATATTAATAGAAATTGATTTTTGGATGTAGTGTATTTGTACAATGACTGCTTATATATTAATGAAAATATCATGACCACATGTTGACGAATGTAAGAACAAAAAAAGTATTGAATTAAAAAGTACGAACTAAAACACAAATTTTAATGTTGATTTGATGAAACAGAGCTGCATGGGATATAATAGTTTTGGCTAAAACACATGAAAAAACTCGTACACAATGTTGATGAAAAGATGAAGTGTTGAGTTGATACGATGATAAGATAAGATACGTCGTAATACTCATCTCGCATGTGTTAAAAATCAATACAGAACAATAAAACATGTTCCACTTAGAGAGGAGAATCAAATATATGTAGGAGGATCCTCCCCTTTCAATACATAGGAATGTGTAAAATATGTTTTTCAAATTCGGAGCCGAGAGAGAACTTCCTCTCTGCGATCGAATTTTAATCAGATCTTTCCCTAATGAGTAATTGTCTGGTAAGTAATACATAAAACATTGGGTTAACACCCTAGGGCTATAGTAATTGATCTCTACATGTCGACATCTGTAGATCCTGTGTTCAAACTGAAGTGTACTTGTGTTCTATAATAGAAGCAAGGGTACATTAATTAAGGAACAAACAGATACCTGGGTTGGTATGTATATTATAATGGAATCAGGTATGCTGTTATATAGATCCTGTATTTATTGATATGTGAACTATAAATAGCGATTAATTTTTTTTATGTCATCCAGTACTTGAATGTTATCAGTCAGAACCTAATTTGGTTCGTACGACATATTATTTTAACCAGTAAATGACGTCATAGTCAGTACCTAATTTCTTGCTTATCCACTGTTTAAATTGTCTAAGGAAAGTTTGACCTCGAGATGCTTTCAATGTGATAAACGAAGTGGTTCTGTTTCGAAACTATTCTAATATTTAGAAATACAATTACTGCAATCAATAAATGGTACTATATACATGTATGGTGTAACCTACTAAAATAAATACTTTGAATATAAAGTTTTTTCTTAAACTGTTCGCTTGGCAAGTTCGTATGTTGATGTTGGGTGGTTGCGTTATCCAATGTCTCTATTGGTATGCTTCAGATGACTCTGGAAATATTTTTCACTATTGCAACGAAGCCCAATTCGAATATACCACATCTTTCCAAAACATACAGACATTCCCAAATGCACAGCACTGCTGCATTGCATGCAGAAATCTTATTTAAATGAGCATGACTGTTAATAGGCCGTCGCGCACAACCAACAAACTAACAGTGCTGTCTATGAATACATCTTTGCTTATTGATATCTGATAAAACTGCCCAAATCAAAACGTGCATAAGACAGGAAACGGGGAAAAGGGATATGAATACATACAAAGGAGTTGAAAACGTCATAAATAAAAACTAAAATTTATACTAATCTGTAGATTACCTACATACATTACCTTTAAAGAAGTATTAGCATGTTAGCATAGTATATTATTAGCAGTTTCTACACTGATTCGTAAAAAGTCTATACTTACTTCAGCATTACACATTTTGATATCCTCTACCTTATGTGATATTTGACCTGAATTATCAGTCCGTGTTACGCGACCCTTGGTTAATGCCATCAATTACGTCCAGTCAACTTGCTCGTTTTATCACATGTTCGACACGGCGTTTTCGTAACGTCATCAATAATCATATGACGTCATATATTTTTGCGCCCATATCGGCATATGATGTTCAGAATGTTGTGGAAGCTAAACCTGTTAGGCCATAGTATTTTTTCACATTTTTCTTATAACACCTTTTGTACATCCCTTGGTATATACACATGTCCTATGAGACTTCTTGGCTAATTGGATGTTACCATTTGTATTTGTTTATTTGTCGCGTATCTTTTATTCTCTCTTCACAACGAGTAATATCGTGGTAGTAGCAATTACCACTTTCATCTTTAATTGCAATTATTTCCGTAAAACTCTTGGCAAGGCTTAAAACTGTTAAATTTGAACGGTATAGTCATTGAAAAATGCTGCAAAGCATAACATCAAAGGAAATGGCAATAGATCGCAAATAATATTATTTTTCATCAGAACTCTTGATGAGGTAATTTGATACCATTTGCTTTGTAATGATCTGCACTTGAATGAATCAATCATAAAAATCAAGATTAAATAACATCAATGTTTATTTGCGAGAGCAGGTAATCTCTAAAAAGAATCCTTTACTGGGATACCGTTCCATAACTGAAAAGCTGCCTTCAAGGACATATCCGCATGCTTACGCCAATTTGTGTTATAAAATCGCATTCGTCTGACTGTAATCATCTCTTTTTATATCCCTGGCGTGCGATCTCACTCTTAATATGAGGCTAATCAGGAAGCAAATATTACTGAGTTTGAAAGTTTTCTTTACTATTATTACTTTTAAGGTTTTTGGTATCGGATAACAAAATACTTTCTGTGCGTGTAAATAAGTACCTGGTTTGGTGTATTAGATTTAGCGTTATATTAAGAGTCAGAGTATGTATGCATGTCGCGCTGTGTCGACTAGGGCTGGTAGTATTCAGAGCAAGCATTTAAATATCTAATTTGTGTCTTCAAAACGGATGATCGAGATTTCGTGATACCGACAATTATTCGCACAAAATTAGCTGAAAATGACCAATCTTATACATGTAGCACAGATTACAATGCAGGTAGGAAGTTGAATTGTACATGGTGTAATTTTTGCATGTCGTAAAAGGCGACTTAATTTAGGATTTTATCTATACTATTTTTGTTCTTCATAACGTCTCTCTTGACACCGCCTAACGTTTTGTCTTCTGGTTGGGCCATATAATGTTCAGTGCGGGATTTATTTCAGATCATCGTCTATAGTGTCTTTCTTTCCTCTTCAATAACATTACAAATGATCCGAAATAGGGCTTATTTCACTTTTTTCCAGACAATTGAAAGTTAATTGCATTTTCTGTATCTAATGCTCATATATTCCGTATTTAACTCTTGACTGGCGTTATGCTTTG
Source organism: Argopecten irradians (assembly GCF_041381155.1). Taxonomy (NCBI): domain Eukaryota; kingdom Metazoa; phylum Mollusca; class Bivalvia; order Pectinida; family Pectinidae; genus Argopecten; species Argopecten irradians. The sequence continues at coordinate 11,479,315 of NC_091147.1, read as the reverse complement.
ATCAATGGACGAAAAAGGTGCAGATGTAATGTGTTATGAAACCTTTTCTATATGCAGAGTTGTAGGTGACGTGTGATATTAACAGATTTCAATGTCAATTGCAGATTTATTTAATATTCCTTTCATCTTTTGTTAGAACTGACTGCCACATTTTATCCTTTCATATTACCATTGCAATTCCGGTTCCTGTCTTCCCATATAGAAAGAGCAGCCAGACAGTGCGTTCTGGCGACTACATTGTGCCCTTGATGGCGTTCCGACCGTCTGGATAGGAACTTTTACTTTGTTCTCTATCTTGCTACTCAACGCATGCCGATATATACTCTGCAACACCATATTCATATATTCTAACCGACGGACTCTGAATTGTCTTCAAATAGTCCCAATGGGAATATCTACTCAGTAAAATATAGCGCAAGCGTATATTTAAGATTATAGAACTAAAAGGTGTTTATTGTTAGGCATATGCAGATAACTAGATTACAACTTGTTCGTCTTACGAGAACTTCGTATTCAGCAAAAGATTGCATGTTACTATTGTTTGAATAAAAATCTTACAAGGAAACTGTAATTTCTGATAATACATAACAGAGGGATTCTGTACGTATTGTGTCGTTGAAACGTCTTATACAAACGACCGACTTTGTTTACTATGAATAAATTGTTCATTTTTTCAGATATTTAGATTATTTGACGAATACAAACAAGAGTACATAACCTAACTAAACTTTTTATGATAATTACCATACCATCATTATATAAGAAAACTAGAAAAAAAATGGAACCCAATTTTTTTTTAGTCACTAAAAATAATTTTGGACCCCAGTTTCCCGATTTTATAACAAACCATGATATCTAACAAGTGGTTAACAGTTCCCATATTTCTACGGACACGTGGGCAGTCAGATGATAAAAGCAGATGTTTGTATGTACGAGACCGACGAATGGCGTGTATGAAATTAGATTGATAATGATTTGTTGTCCAGTAACTCTACCGTCATTTAGGATAAAGTTATGTCTTTAGAAATACAGGGAGAAAATGTTTTTTTTTCTACATAAAATATTTAAAACAAAATTTAAACCATTGAAATAACAGCATGTAGGCTAACTAAGATATATGTGAAATGTTTCATTCACGTCAAAATCTGTGATATGTTCGTAAAGATTGAATTAATACGAAATGACAAAAAAAAAAAAAAAAAAAACGATGTAAATATTTTAAATTTATTTATAGTAAATAAAGATAACTTAAGTATGATTAAGAATTAGTTTGCGGAGCTTGAATTTTCGCAGTTAGGCAACTGGAACTAAATAAAGACATGTATGACGACAAAATGTTTTTACAATAGGTGAAAAGCATTAATTTAGTATGTCGCTATACCAACTCACTATTATAACTTCAATTTTGCTGCTACTTCGTAACATCGACCGGAAGTCAAAATGCCAAACATGCCCTGATAAAACATCGATGATACCGCTATGATAAAGACAAATCAACGAAAGTTTATCTGTTTGGCTACAAAGAAGTAATTTCCAAAGCGTTCCCACACTCGCGGTGTTCCCACAATAACTGTCGTTATCCAATGACAGCGGAAAGGAATTACGCGAATGATATACACAGAGGGACGTTTCGCACTCCAAATATAAAGGTAAAGACGTTTTACCAAGACTGATTTATACAATTACGTAATGCGTCTAAAACGTTTTTTTTTGTGATCGTAAATCTTAGATTAGATGGTTTTTGTTCAGTTTTTTTTATACCCGTGGTATATGGGATTAAATAAACACTCCCAAGGAAGCGTATTGGGCCTAACGTACGGTTAACAACGCTCCCGCCCACCACGTTATGAGATAGAGGAATGCCTGAAAGCGGGGTCACAAGTTGCTCTTTCTGCTGAATATAGAAAACTTGTAAGACTCGAAAAAACGACCCAGACGTGGGGATATCTCTGTCCGGGAGACATTATGGCCCATGGAAACAGTAGGCGCATGGTTAGTTGATTAGATGATATTGTCCTTTTTAATAGTCAGACTCATTTAAAGACCAACTTCTGTATATGCATTGTGTTGCGTGTGTGAAGTGCGTATGTGAAGTGGTTTACCAGCTGTTGTCATTACCATATGGACTGCATAGGTAGAGTGTGCTTGTAATGTGTATCTGGTAACATGGTTCAGTTTGTTTGTTTGATTAATTAACGTCCTATTAACAGCTATGATCATGTAAGGACGGCCTCCCATGCATGCGGTGTATTGCATGTATGTTGTGTGAGGTGTGTGTTTTGGGAGACTGCGGTATTTTCATGTTGTGTCTTCTTGTATAGTGGAACTGTTGCCCTTTTTATAGTGCTCCATCACTGAAGCATGCCGCCGAAGACACCAAGCACAAACCCCACCCGGTCACAGTATACTGACAACGGGCGAACCAGTCGTCCCACTCCCTGTATGCTGAGCACTAGGCAGGAGCAGAAACTACCACTTTTATAGACTTTGGTGTGTCTCCTCTATTGGTGCCCGCCCCTCCTGCTCCCAGGGTTCAGAGACAAAATATATACAAACTTTGTTCCCCTTCCCACAAGGATGTTTCTGGCCATATTTGGTTAGAATCCATTCAGAAGTGTATGACTAGTAGCGTTTTAAAGGAAATGTTGACAGACGGACGAACGCCGGGCCATGACATAAGCTCATCAGCCCTTCGGGCCAGGTGAGCAAAAAAAGTTTTTTGTTTGTTTTTTTTTTAATTCAGTCTGAACTTATATTTCGAGAAACCGTCGCCACGAATCGTATCTAATGAGAATTACAAATACATTTTCCCCAGAACTGTTTTTCTGTTTAGGTCACCTTAGTGCACTGCATTGATTTTTACACATACGAGGTAAGTATTATGGTATCTCTAGCATCTACACTTCATTCATTGTCGTGAGACATAATCGTATCTTCTTTAAGAAATGGGCATTTAAAATAAAATATGAACGTTCTCATCCTATCATCGTCTCAACTCAACATTTCATCCTTTCATCAACATTGTGCATGAGTTTTCTCACGTGTTTTAGCCACAACTATTTTATCACATGCAACCCTTTTATAAAATCAACATTTACAATCTGTGTTTTGGTTCTTACTTGCATTTTTCTTATCCTTATCTTTTAGATGCCGTATTTGTTTGTGTCCTGATATTAATGCCTGACCTGTAGTTTGTCCCTAATTGTCGTATAGGTTGTATAACTCCAACAAACAAACAAACCATACGTAATGGTGAGCTATTGCGATATTCTTTTGTCCGTCGTCGTGCGACTTCCTTGTTGAACACGATAACTTGAGTAAGTATCAGCTTAATGAAACTTTTCATGTAGACTAACATTTGATATATATGAAAATCGGCTTGATTTAACGGTTACTTAGGAATTATTGTTCTTTTTAGTATTAATTATCATTGGACTTTGTGAACACGATAACTTCAGTAAGTACATGTATGCACTCAGCATAATGAAACTGCATTAATATAAACAATGGACAGATATCGCAGGGTTTTGAAAATCATCTTGATTTGACTATAATTCAATTTTGCTTGTTACGAGCATTTGCATTGGCTTAAAAATTTACTTTATCAGCCCATAAAGGAAAAAATGGCGTCGCCATTTGTAACGTCGCTTCTGATTGGCTGAGATGACGGCGTAATAATTTCATAGACAAAAGAGTCCCAAAATGAATTTTAAATGTTGAAGAGAATATCTTTAGTAAATTGAATTATAAGGATTAATTTGAATAGATTTTTTTATGTTATGGAGATATAACACAAAAATCTGAGTGTACTCTCATCATAAACCGCTTCGCGGTTTATTTAGAGTACAATCAGATTTTTGTGTTATATCTCCATAACATAAAAAATCTATTCAAGTTAATCCTTAAATAACCTAAGGAGTTAATACCCTTTACACAAATAATTTATATTGGATCTTCGTTGTGAACTGGATAACGTGTGTAAAGATTTACCAAAATTAGTGAAACATTGTATGCAGACTAACATTAGAAATCATCAGATTAACATTTTTCTCCTGCCGCAACTGATGATATTATTTCCCCTTGCAATAAGAATTATAATTGGAACATATTAACTTGAGTAAATATTCATCGAACGTGAAGAAATTTTGTATGCAGACTACAAAACGAAACATCTTGGGCTAGTTTGAAAATTGGTTTGCAGTGACTGTTATTGTTTGCTGTTTGCAATAATAATTATTATTGGAACTTAAAAATAGCAATAATAATTATTATTGGAACTTAAAAATAGCATCCAAGTAATAAAAAAGTAATTGTATTTTAATATTCTTGATTAATGTTAAATATTTTGACGTTCACAAAAAAAATGTTCTTTAGTTCGTGATTTTTTTTCCAAATGGAACAAAAAACAACAGTTGGCATGTAAGTGTGACATAAAACTAATTTGTATCTTGTCAGGTGACCGTTAAGGCCCAGGGGCCTCTTCTTAAAATAATCAGAACCATGAGTTGTATCAGCAAAAGGCTCATAGCACGTGTTAATGTGGCAAAACTACAAATATAAACATATTTCTATTTGAACCAAACATGCGCTTTATCCTAAGACATTATGGCATTCTAGCTCTACACAATATTTGATGAAATGCGATTAATTTTATTAATCGAATTCAATTAAGGCTTTTTACAAGACGCTTCAAGCAACATTACACTTGAGGAAAAAATACTTCAAATTTTCAGGTATTTGCATAACTGCTTGACTATCAATATCGCAGCAAGAGGCAGCATACTGAGATTGTTCAATATTTATTTAGGATTCCGAATCATCGTTTCCGAGATGTAATCCAGGAGCTTTGCCTTCATTTTTAATGAATTACAAACACAAAATTAATAAAACAGTCCAGCGTCGCAAATACTGACTATCACTGCATCTGACTATTGTATTCATATTTAAAATGAAAACATTTAGTTATAGTGAACTTTCGCGTCTTAGAATGCGAGATTGTGTTGTTTCCATGTAAACTTATTCAATTTTATCGCATCCAGTCACTACATAAAGTACCACAAGTACACACAGCAGCTGACCGCTCTTTGTTAGTAGAAATAACAAATGTTATTACTAGTATACCTTTTGATAAATCGATTTGAATAAATACTAACCTGGGCAGCACTGCCAACAAAAAGCGGTTTTAATGTCGCTTGATTAACAGTGTCATGGAGATTCTAGTAAGATTTAGTGGGACCTTAATAATATACAATCGAGCGGTCATCTGTCCATTGTATGCAGGATATTTGTTAAAATTTGAGCATTTTCATCACCGATAATTTCTTTATTAACTGTGCAAAATCTACTACTCAAACTCTATAGACAAAATGAATTTTCAAGGCAGTCTGCCCCTTTATCGAGACACACATAAAACGAATGCGGTCACATGATACCTATAGATTAAACATTAAAAAAGATAACAAATATTATAATAGAGGAAAACGCAAGCGTGATATACGTTTAACGTATTCGCATTCATGGGATTGATGTCTTTTTCGGTAATTTCAACGTAATGATGATGTGCTAAAAGAATGTTATTAGAAGATGATGTAAAATATAAATCACGGTGTTATTGGGTATATATGATCGTTTGTTGTATATATAGCGTCTTACCAATACTAAGGTTATTTTTGGGTAGTCCCATGTTTATGTCTCGTAAATGTGAATGCGCGTGTGTGTGGGTGTGAGTGAATTGGTATTTAGTTACTTGTAATACACACATTCTACAGATATTCTTTATTAAGTTGTGTAATTTCTTCATACAAACATTTTGTTTTTATTTTAGTGGAATGGTAGCTTATTAGGTTTAGAACGTGCACATATAATGATTTTATACACAGGAGAATATAAAATATTACTGTCGAAAAAGATTTGCTACATAAATCCTTCAATTTAAAAGAATGAATTTAGATTTGATACGTGTATAGTAAATATAACGTACTATATAATGTATTGCAGTGTATTAAGATTCTTATCTTGTAATATGCAAATATGTTTAGGAACAGTTTTTATAGTGTATCATCTCTTTTCGTAAAATGCAATATGATTTATAACGCTATAGAATAACTTTAGCGCCATGTTTCATGCTAGTTTTCTTTGTTCTCAATCAATAGCGAAATAACCTAAGCTATATCTCCTCTTGTATTCTTAAAACGAATATGAAAATCCCTTTTTATATGAAAATATGAATAAACGAATATGAAGAATTCTTCACTATTTAATGAGATTTGGATAAAGCATATACATGAAAACGAAATAATTACATTTAGTCAGTAAAGTTAAGTTTAGTTAAATACTAGTATGCTATATGAATCAGAGATGAAAATCCTCAGCCGATTGGCTGATTTCAGCCTTTTTGACTTTCAGAAATTAACAACGTGGTACATGTAATTCCATAGTTTCTCTAAAAAATAACTTTAAACCTTTGATAAGATTTTCCATTTTCATCTCTGAGAACTACACGAAGAGCTGATGAGCACTTACCTTAAATGTGGCGGTATCGTGCTGCCTTATTCCTATAGAGACTTGACCACGAGATGTTTCGTACACGATGGCACCGCTTACAATACTACTCCACCTCTAACGCCTTATATATACCCCGCCAGGTCTGCGGGGGTAACACGGGTTACCTAAGAAAAAGCATGAATTAAAAATATAAAAAATGTTACGACCAGCTTTTCCACGAGGATACGATAAATGTTATGTCGTCAGCACTTTCTGTGTATGATTGCCAATATCACTTTAAAGGCGTCAGATTTATGCGCGGCATATCATACATTGGTCAGCGTGTGGCTACTATTGGACAGTCTATTAAGGCCGTACAATATGAACGCTTTGGTTAATTGACCGTCTCTCCACACAAAAGTCTTTACGTTTCTGACGTTAGTTACATACATATTTCATACTGGCTTTTTGTTCTCGTGTGTTAGCGGAATGGTATAAGCTACCTGTCTGGAAATAAACTGCCTTTCAGTATTTCGCTTCTGTTCATCTATACAGTGCTCAGTAAACGTATATCAAAAGTATTTAGAATACGTGTTTCTTTTACGAGACATACCATAGATTATCTATATTACTTAATTAGTTTCCATATACATCTACTGTTATCTAAAGTTACGTTTACCCCGAAATGTAACTAGATATGAGATGATGTAATTGTCTTGAAAAATGCAGATATGAAATCAGGGAACGTATTTTAGGATTTTTTCTTTTCTATTTGTCTTTTATTTGATGTGTTTTGTGTCTCTTAAGATATGAAAACCTCATCAAACTGACCTACATCGGAATTTAATATGATATAACAGATTAATCCAGGATAATTTAAGGACAGCCTTCCATAATTGCAATGTATTGTGTGTGGATCTCTGTATGTTGTAGAAGGATGAATATATTTGTGCTGTGTCTCCTTGTAATAGAATAACTCAGAAAATACGGGAAGCTGATGTTAAATAGGTATATTCCATATACGCTGAACTAGCTTAAGAATTAGCCAAAAATGGTTATATCGGTTTTCGGCAGGAAAGGATAAGAGGCCCCAAACCCTCTCATTCTATAATCATAAATAATGATAAGGGTACGAAGTGCGAACCACTTCTAAGGTAACACATACACGAAAAAGTAAGAAAAAAACAATCCTCAAAATTCAATCTTACACACTGACAGCTTCAGTTTGCGGCCGTCATTTTTAATACATATGGGGTGGCTAATCACTATGGATATGGAGCTTTGAAGTAAGCTCATTACAGTGTATTTAATTGTGCGGTTCAAACGCTCTTATGATCTAACAAACGTAATCTTCATCCGACAGAAGATTAGTTGCTTTCGTTCTTTATTTGCAAACGTTCAAGTGATTTAGACCACATTCAAGTATAACCGACTGGACAAATGGAATATCTGTTACAGAAATAAAATTACTTCATTCTATAAATACGGGTTTTGGGACAAGAATAGAGTGTGAATATAAGAATAAAAAATAAACAGAAAATTTGGCGCCGTTATTTCCGTAAATTGCTCTTTTTAACATTGTACAATTAATGATTACTGAAACATCTGGCTGCGCCCTTTAAGGCCTTGCCTTCAGTCATATTATATAAGCATGGGAGATATGATGGTTTAGAAAATGTCTTATCACTCAATCATAACGCCAGAAACAAATGAAACAGTTAAAGATAGATTTTTATAGCTGTTGGGTTTAGCAATGTCTTTGGCTGTAAAACCAAAGGGAAATATCCAGTTGCGTTCAAGTAATGCTTAACTATTATAATAACAAACAGTTTTTAAGATACTTTCTAACTTATAACTACAAATGAATAAAACTTGTCTGTAAATTAATTTTAATATTTTAATTCAATTAACAAATGGCTGTTTTAGAGCAATTTACCCCGATGTTTTACTTTAAAGTAATCTAAAATATTATTATTCACGTATTGTCCATTCAATATTTCTCTTTTCAACATTGGAATACGCTTTATACAGACAAAAAAGAGAACTTGTGCTAGAAGAAGCGATGATTTTACAGCTAGTCTTTATTTTTTAAGGATATTCCCTGTGGATTATTTAATTAACATGTAAACTGATCAAACCCACTCTCTATATATCCATTGCTCAACATTATAAGTATGGAATGATATTGATAATGGGGTTTACGTTTCTGTATAATCTAACGTAAGAAGACCCGCATACCAACTCAGAAGTCTTATTCTGAAAATAGCTGATACATCCGACATTCTGTTTAATTACAGAGCCGTCTGTGTCCGCAGTGTTTCTTCCACAAAGTGGTGAGACGAATACCTGGCAATATTTTTTCAGACACATTTTAGTATGATCATCTGACGCCACCTTTACCATAAGAATGTTTTCTTGTCCGAACTAGTAATTTTCATTTATTTCTACAAGTACTTTGGGTGACTGATTGCTATAAGGCCATAGTCCCCTGTGATCTCATTACCACCAAGAACGTGGTCAATTCGCCGCCACTGGACACAAAGCCATTTAATGGTTAGCTGTAACGAGTACTTCTGCACTAAGAAAACCGTAAAGATGTGATATTTACATCATCTCAAAATGATTACGTCACGATGTCCAGATAATAAAAGTCGGTCATCTAATTGCAACTACTACCAACGATATCACACAGACGAATACTTATCAGATCTGCAAACGAGATCGTGAATACATCACAATTTCCTTTAACAGTGAAACTTCATCATTAACGTATATGAATCAAAGTGATCGTTTGATGAAATAAATAATCTTCATAGATTAAAAAGTGAAATTCATAAAATCATTGACTGACTTCTAGTTTGGTTTTGTTGTTTAAAGTTGGCAAAGCAAATTGGAATTTTAAGTATAAGGTTTTGTAACATAATACACTTACTATCAAAATGAAAAAAAACAAACAACAGATAAAAGTTCTAATACGAAAGTTCAAGTGTAAACTTTATTCTAATTCGTAAATACTTTTTACAGATTTGAACCAACTTTGCAATGCTCTTTCTGTATCAGCACTCAGGTAACCGTCAAGGCCTCTTGGGCCTCTTGTAAAAATATAACTCTAAAACCTGTGAATTCAGAAGAAGATTTTTGAAATTTTAGCCATTTTATCCATTTGACCCCATCCCTCCCTAGGACTAATATGGATACGGTGTTAAAATGCTATTGTAGGCTAATAATTCTAACCCAGTTTGACTCATAAATTTGTTTTTTCTTTATAAACTATAGTAAATTTGACTCCCCTAGGGGAAAATCCGAGATCCCAGGGCCATGAAATTGGCGCATTTTTTAAAGCGCCTTAAGACCTTCAATCTATGCAGAGTATTTGGTTCCATCGAATCTGTCAATTCAGAAGAAAGATTTTTTTGAAAGTTAGCTAATTTGACCTCTTTTGGCCCGCCCCTCTGGCTCCTGGGGGTCAGCCAGGACCAATATGGATATGATATTAAAATACTTTCTCAGGCTAATAATTCTAACCCAGTTTGACTAATTTCCTACGAAAACAAAGCAAATAATGTTCATGAATTAGTTTTTCCTATATAAACTAATGTAAACTTGACCCCCTTTGGCCCCTCCCACAGCCCATGGTGGGGGTTATATTATTCACAATTTTGATTGGCCTTATGCCTTAGAAGGCAAAATTTCATTGAAATTGCTTCATGGGTTTTTGAGAAGTCGAAAATGTGAATTGTTTACGAACACACGACGGACGACTACGGACAAAAGGCGATTAGAATAGGTAATTTGAGACTTTGTCTCAGGTGACCTAAAAATGTGTTGCTGTGGTGTATTAATGATGTGTCCCCTTTTAACAGTCATCCTTGATACTCTAGGGTTACTAGGACCAGAATCATTTTATGCTGCAATAGTCCCACATATTGACCGATATCTTCTGCCGGATAAAGTGGTGCTTAATCCGTCAATACAACAAGAGGCACATGGGCCTTAACGGTCATCTGACTATTAGCACAATACAATGTAGTCGTTTAAAGATTTTGGCATATTTGACCTCGAATGAAGATCAAGGTCATTCATTTGAACAAACATGGTAGCCCTTCATGTCACAGGCCCAATATCAGGTCTCTAGGCCTCCTAGTTATTCTCAATTTTTGTTTGTTTGTTTGATTAATTAACGTCCTATTAACAGCTATGGTCATATAAGGACGGACTCCCATGTATGTGGTGTGCTGCGTGTATGTTGTGCGAGGTGCGTGTTTTGGGAGACTGCGGTATATTCATGTCGTGTCTTCCTGTATAGTGGAACTGTTGACCTTTTTATAGTGCTATATCACTGAAGCATGCCGCCGAAGACACCAAGCAACACACCCAACCCGGTCACATTATACTGACAACGAGCGAACCAGTCGTCCACTCCCTGTATGCTGAGCGCTAAGCAGGAGCAGAAACTACCACTTTTATAGACTTTGGTGTGTCTTGGTTAGGTAACAGAACCCAGAGCCTTCCTCACAGGGGTGAACGCTCAACTCAAGGCCAAACGTGAGGCGGTGCCAAGGGAGGCATTAGGAAAGATAAATGCAGTTAGGAAGAAGAGAAAAGATAAGATCCTAAATTTAGTCGCCTCTTACGATCATGCAATAGGGGCAGCAGGTACAATTCTAACGCCCTACCTGCAGGGCTCAAGAAGTCTTTTAAAGATTTTAACCTTTTTGACCCCTGTGACCTTGAATGAAGGTCAAGGTCATTCATTTGAACAAACTTGGTAGCCCTTCATCCCAGCGTGCTGCAGGCCCAATATGTATCCTGGGCCAGAAGTTGTTTAAAGATTTAAGCCTATTTGACCCCTGTGACCTTCAATGAAGATCAAGGTCATTCATTTGAACAAACTTGATAGCCCTTCATTCAAGCATGTCAAAGGACCAATATCAGGTCTCTAGACCTCCTACTTATTCTAAATAAGTCGTTTAAAATATTTTAGGAAATTTGACCCCTGTGACCTTGAATGAAGGTCAAGGTTATTCATTTGAACAAACGTGGTAGCCCTTCATCCAAGCATGCTGCAGGCCCAATATGAGTATTCTGAGCCTTATGGTTCTTGAGAAGTCGTTTAAAGATTTCAGCCTTTTGACCCCTGTGACCTTGAATGAAGATGATAGCCCTTCATCCTAGCATGTCACAGGCCCAATATTAGGTCTCTTGGCCTATTAGTTATTCACAAGAAGTTGTTTAAAGGATTTTTAGCCTATTTGACCCTGTGAGCTTGAATGAAGGTCAAGGTCATTTATTTTAACAAACTTGGTAGCACTTTATCCCAGCATGCTGCAGGCCTAATATGAATATCCTGGGCCTTTCCGTTCTTGAGGAGAGGTCGTTTAAAGATTTCAGCCTTTTTGACCCATGTGACCATGAATGAAAATCAAGGTCATTAGTACCCTGGGCATACTGGTTCTTGAGAAGAAATTATTTAAAGCTTTTCGCCTTTTTGACCCCTGTGACCTTGAATGAAGGTCAAGGTCATTCATTTGAACAAACTTGGTAGCCCTTTGTCCCAGCATGCTACAGGCCAAATATCAGTACCCTTGGCCTTTCGGTTATTGAGAAGAAGTTGTTTGAATGAAAAGTTTACGCACGGTGCACGACGACGGACGGTGCATGATAAAATAGGTCATCCTGACCCTTCGGGTCAGATGACCTAAAAAGCTTTATCCGTAGATACGATAACGTGAATTTGTTCCACATCTGAAGGAACTTTTTCTAATTTGATATCCTCCGGCTTTGTCTTATTCTTGGCGAAGGTATGTATTGTAGAGTAATTTTTGTTTTTTTTAGTATTTCCATACTTGGTCAGTTATCTTACACGTGGAATAGAATTACTGGTACTGTTGGAAAATGCGCTAATATATTTCCCACGGTAGTAAAATGAGTACATTCTCATTCCGTTTAATGAATGAATATTTTCCTCTGCATCAAAGAAGCGTCTCGCTTTGCGCGAAACCAAGTAAACAACTGGCATTTTGCTTTCGTCTTGAATGTCATAATGGTTGCAGGATAAACATAATACATGGTTAGTATCATACAATACAAGGTTTATTTTGGTGCTCGACACGGAAAGTCGAGATAACTCGGTAAAGCCTCGTCATCTCGGATTTCCTAAGTCTCGATCCAAAATGGTAAGATACTTAACCATATTCACTATATCTCCACCCTTGATTAAGCCATAGCAAAACTGACGGTTCTTTGTGCGAAAGCAAACGAGACAGATAGTTTGGTCCTTTGTTGTATATCGAAATACTCGAATAATGGTACACTGGTTGGCTGTATGGCTCTGTTGTTGGACTTCGCATTCTATATAATCTTCAAAGGAAACCTTTGTTGGCCTGTGATTGGTCATTATTAGGGTCTCCGGAAATGCCTTAGTAATCGCATTGTCTAAGGGTGGATTTTACGACAGTTACGATAGTAGCCCCCCTGGAATATCGAGTATTTGTAATTGAAGCATTCTTGCCTTTGAAAGATCAGATATTAATACATCTGGAAATTGACATGTTAGTATGGACTTTTTTTCAATATTTCATATTTGATGTATTGTAGGTGATGTGGGCACTAAAACTCATAGTTTGGTTTTAAATTCACATAATGGATAAGGACTGCCTTTAAAGATTGATCAATAGATTAAAGCATACTGCCAAACATAACTCTAGAATGGTTTGGGGAATTTTTAAAACACCACCTACATTTTAAAATTTTCACATTTTTTTCGTTCGTGACTTTAAACACTTATGCTATTACTAAGATATTGATTCAACGATGACACCACCTAGTCAATGCAGGAGACGTATAACACCCCCCCCCCTCCCCTCCACACACACACACACTCGTGAGCGTTGTTTTAATCAAAGACAGTTTTATGCTAAATTCCATAGTGCTGTCATAATCAACATAAATTGTTTTTTATCGATAAAGAATATGTCGTGTTCTTCAAATTATAAGGCATTGGTTCACCAATGTTTTATTTTTTGAGAAAAAACGACACGACAATGATAATTCTACCAAGTTACAACGGTACCGTTATAATTATGAATTCCACGTCTCCCTTGACATCGCCTCACTTTAGGTCGTGATTTGAATGACAGTTTGCTTCTGGGGTATGAAAAATAAGTAAAACTGGTCATTTTGTCATTTGGATTTCGTGTTTGTTTATATCCTGGTTACAGATTTTGCAAGGATTAATAAGTTCGAAAACTGCGGAAAAAAGCCTGTGTGTTTCTAACTCGTAACACAAAGGTAAAGGGTTGCTGGCTGTTTGTTGGATCACCTATGCTGCACGATCCTTTCCTATACTGGGTCGCGTTCGTGTATGCGCCTATGCATCTATGTGATGTGTATGATGTTTACTGTCATGCAAACGTCCAACTATTTACTAGTATGCAAAATTTTACCTCCGTAAGACTGAAAATCTATTTTTTTTGCTCACAACTGTAATTTCCACGGACTGGCGAAGCAGTACATAAAAAGCCATCTGAAGTATACTCTAAGGACTGTTATACTACTGCGCATAGAAAAATACACGTTTTCATGTGTTGATCTGGTAATATTGGATATAGAAATTCCACAGGGGAAGACTATACACAGCAATGTTATTCACTATAAAAAATAACAACAGATTGCCAGATTTACTGGACTTCGTTTTTTAGCCTATTGGGAAACAATGCCCTTATCAAAACTCGTCTTCCGTTAGATTTAGTGGTCATTAGCTGTAAATTACGATCTAATGGTAGGCACTGGACAAGTGAGGTGCGATTGTCTATATGATAATGTCTGGTCTCTGGCCATCATTTAGACATGATCATGTATCTCTGGCAGGCCACGATTACATGTCAATTGAGTTTCGGATGCCCGTATCCTGATCAACACTTCTCTGATTAAAGGACTCGGCGGAAATCGTTAGAGTTTACGTTGATATCACATTTACTTCTGTTACTTCTATATATTTGTGAAACACTGGGTACGTACAGTATAAACTTATCGAAATGTTGAAATATTACAAATATAACAACGTATTTCTGTCAAACTTAGAATTGTCAATTAAAGTTAGAGTAACAGAAACGAAAACAAAATTAAAGTATATTTAAAAAGATCATTTACAGTTATATGTATCATGAATGATTTATAGCGTTCATTTAGGTGATTGGGTTCTCCTGTTTATGTCTTCTTTCATAAACTACACATACAGTTAAATTCCTATCACTTGCCTGCCGATATGGAATTACAACAAGTAGTGAAACCTACATATAAAACAAGAGGCCCAAGAGGCCCAAGAGGCCTTGACGGTCACCTGAGTGCTGCTACAGAAAGAGCATTGCAAAGTTGGTTAAAATCTATCAACATTATTTACGAATTAAAATAAACCTTGAAATTGAACGTACGTATTAGAATTTTTATTTTGTTTTTCATTTTGATAGTTAGTGTATTATGTTACCAAACCTTATGCTTAAAATTCCAATTTGCTTTGCTAACGTTAAACAACAAAACCACACTAGAAGTCAGTCTGTGTCAGTGATTTTATAAATTTCACTTTTTAATCTATGGAGATTATTTTGTTCCATCAAACCTGTGAATTCAGAGGAAGATTTTTGAAATTTTAGCCATTTTGACCCATTTTGGCAACGCCCCTCTGGTACCTGGGGGTCAGCCATGACCAATATGGATATGGTGTTAAAATGCTAATTCATGCTAATAATTCTAACCCAGTTTGACTCATTTCTTATTAAAACTAAGCAAATAATGTTCATAAATGTGTTTATCCTATATGGACTATAGTAAATTTGACCCCCTCCCAAGGGGAAAATCTGAGTTTTTGGTTCCATCAAATCTGTGAATTCAGAAGAAGATTTTTGAAGTTTTAGTATATTTGACCCTTTTTGGCCTCGCCCCTAAGGCCCCTGGGGGTCGGCAAGGACCAATATGGATATGATGATAAAATGCTATCTCAGGCTAAACATTCTAACCCAGTTTGACTAATTTCCTATGAAAAATAAGCAAAAAACATTCATATATGTGTTTTTCCTATATAAACTATAGTTAACTGGACCCCTCCCCAGGGGGAAACATGAGACCCCAGGGTCATATAATTCACAATTTTTGTAAAGAACCTTAAGACCTTTCCATCTATGAAGAGTATTTGATTCTACCAGTTCCAGAATTTCAGAAGAAGATTTTTGAAGTTTTAGCCTATTTGGCCCCGCCCCTAAGAGTCAGTCATGGAAAATTTGTTTATAGAATTCAATGGCCATTTCATAGGGATAATTCTGACAACATTTGACTAATTTTCTATTATAAATGACCAAATAATGCTCCAAAATGTGTTTTCATTATATAAACTATAGTAAACTTAACTCCCTCCCCAGGGGGAAACCTGAGACCCCAGGGTCATATAATTTCACAATTTTTGTGGAGGGCCTTGAGACCTTTCTATCTATGAAGAGTATTTGATTAATCTTTATTTCTTTTACATCAATTACGAAACAAGTTATACAACTTATGCAAATCACTCTCGATGTCCTAGATGTAAACGTGAGAGGGGCGTTAATGTGGGAGGAAACCGGAGTGGCCGGAGAAAATCCACATGATCGTGCAGGTGTTCCATAACCTTTTCACGTCCGTGCCGGGGATCGAACCCCGACCGGCTCGGTGAAAGGCGTGTGGCTTAACCACTACACCACCCGATCACCCTATACAATATAATTCCAATTTACAAGACAGGAACCTCGCACTACACACACGCTATACACCGCATACATGGGAGACCGTCCTCACATGACGAAAGTCATATAATGTGTTCCAATTAAATGTCATGCCTGTAAAATTAATTCAAGTATCTATCATTTCAATAGTTAATCCCATGCCTTAATTAAGACCACAAAATACAATGATGGAAAGGAAAAGATTTCTTTGTCCAAAACCATTATAAATACTGTGGAAAATTATGAGAAGAAATATAAGCTAATTACGCAAAGTGCGTGCGATAGTGAAAATTTCTGCTCGTGCGTAATATTTTGTAACACGCTTAACTAAACTCCAGGAAAAATAATTCTTCATAGACAGATTAGTAATACCTTTCCATTTATTCAGTTTATCAATCAAACTCTTAAATGTGCTCCACCGCCGACAGAGCAAAAATGATATTCATCATTTGCACAATAATTTGTGTTAAATCGTGTATATCTATCTCTTATTAATACAAAAAATAATATAAAATAAATTATTTCGCAGTTGGTGCATGCGTAACCAGTACTATTAAACATGTTTGTAATCAAGACTTTATACGGGCCGATATACGATAATTTTAAGACATACAAACAAGAATGAAATAATAACAGATTGCTGAAAACGTATACAGACAAACAAAACACTGGTGATTATATACCTTCCTAGCTAAGCGTAGATCTTAAAATTAAATCATAAGAAACAACAAATAAACGGCGGTAAGAGAAGGATGTAATAAAATTACAGTAATGAATTACTGGTGCTGATTGTAGATTACATTTTTGTTCAAATGTTAAACATATAAAATCACAATTATATAAATTTCATATCTGACATCCAGGTATGCATTGTTTGCATCGTCTGGTTGTGGTTGCATATAAATTGTGTATATAGGTCATTAACTTGGGAGGGTTTCTGCCTTGCTATTCACAGCCGATACTATAAAACTAGTTGATGCTGTCTCACAATTAAATTACACTTCAATTTTATTATGGAAACATTATACAAATACGAAAATGGCCTTGAATGTTCTTCATTAAACGTTCCTTTATCATATTCTGAATTCGCTACGCTGTGATCAGAAACAACTTAAATTCTAAAATTAAAACCGTCTGAACAAAAATGTTATTTCCGTTAGCCTCAACGATATATTTGTAGAAAGTGATCGGACTGTCCTTGATCAGAATTAAGCAGGACAGCTCTGGTTGATGAAAGGAGTCTGTCTCGCTAAAATACACGACCTTCCAGTCCATCACGATTCAATACACTGCTCTGTTAGTTCCCAGCAATTGAACCGGGTTTTCTTCCACAGCCAAACATATTATTTGATCAAATTCATAGTAATTGGTTTAATAATGTGTCGGCAAATTAAAACCTCACGATAAAGTACAACGAATATCAGAGTATTTCTAAAAATTTGTTTGAAATGTTAAACAGTTTGTTAGAAGCCATTTTTTCTTCTTAGCGGGGAAAATAAGGGTCTCGTTAACTGATTTTTATTGCGTGTCCATGAGTTAATTCATATATGCTACCCAACATAATTACATATACAAAAGAGTTATTGAGTAGATGACTATACCAATGTCCTTTTAACAGCCTTGGATTATGAAAGTACAGTTTACCTTTTATGCGGCGTGCTTAGTGTTTGAGATGTATATGTGTTAAGTCTATCAAGGCATTTATTTCTATCACTTTTGAATTGATTGTGGTTTTTTTTATCGGCTCTTGTTTTTCGCATTTGCCGCCACTAAACGGTGTCGACCACTTATGATACTGACATATACCCATGTTCTTGGTGACGGTTGTGGAGAGTCTTCTCTGATAGCGCCAATATGATACCCTTTACCAGTGATAGTAACTACAGTTTTAGTACTTATATATACTTATTTGTCGCATGGCACTCGTAATAGACATTACCGAATTTTACATAGGCGAATCGCTCTCAAATGACGTATTCAAAAAGTTCCAACATGTGTAAACGTCAATTTTGTTACTACACAGATGTGAACATTTAGCAGTTTGCTGGTGTAAAAATTCTAACCATTATAAAAAAATCGTATAACTATTCACTTCCATGTTCCCTTGTGACTCTCCATCGCTAACATGCTTTGCATATTAACTTCCATTTCTCCTACACTATAAACTCATTCCTGACAGCAATTACATAAACCGACTGCTATTATTGTCACTCTCTTCCCTTTGATCTAAAGTCTCAGTTACAGATTCCATCCCCTTTTCTTATAAACATTCATACTTTTAATATATACATCAATACATGCTTCCGTGCTTATATTTCACAATGCACAATTTGCATCCAATGTATGTCTTGTATGAAGTGCGTGGTGTATGTTTAGGGAGACTGCAATATATTTGCGTTGTCTTCTTGTGACGTGGAGCTCTTACTCTTTTTAGTGCTGAATCACTGAAGCATGTCGCCGAAAACACCAACCAAGATACCTGTCATCCCACCCGGTCTCATTATAATGACAACGGGCTAACCAGTCGTCCTCACTCTCGGAATGCTGCGCGCTAAGAGGGAGCAGAAACTACCACTATTATAGACTTTGGTGTGTCTCGACCAGGGGACAGAACCCAGAGCCTTCCTCACAGGGGCGACGGCTAATATCGTAATTAGAGTATAAGAAATACCAGAAATTCCAATAACAGTACTATAATAACCAGAGTAGTTTTCATGGGACACTATGGGACAGTTACTTTGGTACAGTAGCGTCTTCTGACAAAGTAGAGTTGGCTTACTTTTCTGTGTGACATCCAACTCTCCAAACCTGCCACATAATTCTTAGTATACATAAACTGTGTTGGGTGACAGTAGTTCAGCTCATTTGCATATAATTGAAATGTATCATCAAACGTATACCTAACGTTTTCTGGAAGGCATGTAACTCGAACAAAGAATGCTACTAAATTCAAATAGGGGTTGTGTGACTTAACATCAATTAAATACCGACCAAGTAGACATTTGTATATATGAACTGGAAATCAAAGTTTTCCTTCAAGTTATCGAATGTGTCTCAACGATCTGCTACCAAATACAGACTTAAGTCCATTTAGCAAAATCAAATATTTTAAACGTTCTTTTAACTACGGTTGTTCTGCATTATAAAACAGTCTTATGTATTGTTATTTTACAGTCAAGCAGAGGTGTCCAGGGGCGTAGGAAGCGAAATATTGAGGACCTTTGCCCCCCCTCCCATTACGTTTCATCTTCCTACGCCGCTGGTGTCATATTATTTCTAAAGTAAATACCAAATTATTATTTATTTATTAGGCCTCCAAAGCTTTTCCAAATAGATTTGTTTTCCATACTTTGTCCTAATCACAATTTTTCTGTTTTAGTCTACATAATTTTCCAAACTGTTAAACTTTCTTAATTGCCTTAGCTGCATCATTTACCTTAACAAGTTTTGTGTCGTACGCACTTTGGACACTTTTTAAAGGTATAGATCTTTTTAATTTTTATAGTAAGAGGTCAAATTAGATTAACATTATTTTTTATGTAGGCAACGCAGGTGAAATAGCAGCCTGAAAGAAATCACACATTATTTTGCGTTCCCCTCATAACTATTGACGCAATCGGCTATATAGTAAAACAGAATGTCATGTTATATCAGAAACATACATATTCATGGATATGGTTGGTATTGTTCATGTCATTGGGATTGTTCTACACTTTCAAGCTAGCAAAGCTTTTCTAGCATTGTGACTTTTGAGAGATAGCGACAGCTGGTGGAACTGCTTCCCATAGTTTCCCCACTTAGGACTTCTTATATACACTGTATTCTTAGACTAGATATTGTAGAATCAAACTCATTTAACATTGGGATATAAAATCGACCTTACGACATCACACGAATTCGACCTAAATACATCACATAATTTCAACTTGTAGCATCACCTCAATTCGACATTGGGACATCACCAAATCTTGATCTTTGGACAGCACCTACATTCGATCTTACTTTGTGTTTATCATCTGCCTGTTATAGAGAATTGATTGTCGTTTTGAAATACTTGTTAACAAACATGGTAACTCAGCTACAGGTTTTGTGATGTCAAATATCGATTTTCATAATGAGTCCAAAAAATGGAGAAGTCTAATTAAAATTTACGATATAAGGATGTACTTCAAGTGAAGATTTTAATCCGTTTGATCGACCAAACTATTGAATGTTCTGCAAGTGTTATGGAATGTCACAGAGGGTGGTATAACAAGCATACTCACTTTTCTGATTTCAGCATTTTATCCCCATTTAATGCAATCACAGTTTAACATATTTGGAGCATTTATCGTAGTTTAACTAGTTTGATACGATGATTACTAAGCTGATTGCACTCCTATAAAATGGAGAAATCTGACTAATATGTGTACTTTTCACAGAACAATAGCTACATAACTCAAGACATTGTTTTCGCTGATGAAGATATTCCAAGTTGGACTCTGCATCACAATTAACCAAGGAATGTGCTAAAGGATAAACAAGAGGCCTAGGGGGCCTGTATCGCTCACCTGGTTTGTAATGCCAAGTTATGTTCTGAATACAGGTTCATTGTTTATTTTCTGAAGGAATTTTAATATTTATCTGTATTTCAACTATCTAGAGCCAAAGTTTGCGATGTTATTTAAAATAAAAGATGGAATTGAACCATGTCTTCGTTTTATATGTATCACTCGCAAGCGTATATCCCACTGTATGGTGACGGGATCCGGACTCATTTGTGTGGTATCTACGTCAAGAAATATCGTACCCGAAAAAAAGTGAAAGGGATAACTACTAAATCGCTTCAAAACCCTCGTTATCATTACATATGTTTATCAAAACCTATCAAAATGAAACAATGAGAGCTTGAAATTGGAATATGTCTAGCAGTTGTATATGAAAATGAGAATAAAGTTTCCCTTTTTTGTACGCAGCTATGTAAACTGGTTCGTCTTTTCGTTCCAAAATGAGAAAATGCATGGAATATGAAAATACCTCAAGATATCGAGTGCATTTCATTAAGATACTTTTTGAAGGAAAATCAAGGATAGACAAAAACTACCTACCACTTCAAATGTTCGTGAATACATCCTTGTGACATATAAGATGATATTTTGTGAACATGCTATGACTACAGTGTACGTGTTTGGTACGAACAAATTGAATATGGACCCATAGAGCGTGGAAAATGAACCGGCTTATTTAAAAAATAACTTGAATTAAACCCAAAGAACGGCAAGCTTGGCTATAGGACCCATAACTTATACCTGAAGACCTAGACAAAATTATAACACAATAGAGGTTCAGTTGATGAGCCAGGTAGTCTCGCTATTTGCTATAAAAGCAAAGGCTCCTAGTGATGGTGAAAGAAATGACGTTGATCAAAGTCCATAATATAAAAGTTTAGAAAAATTAATTTCAAAGAAAACGATGTTCCACCAAAGGAACAACATAATCACAGAATGCACACCTCTCATGAAGTCGTACTTCAATGGTCCTTGGAAAGTTGCTTTGTTTGTTTGTTTGATTAATTAACGTCCTATTAACAGCTATGGTCATGTAAGGACGGCCTCCCATGTATGCGGTGTGTTGCGTGTATGTTGTGCAAGGTGCGTGTTTTGGGAGACTGCGGTATATTCATGTTGTGTCTTCTTGTATAGTGGAACTGTTGCCCTTTTTATAGTGCTATATCACTGAAGCATGCCGCCGAAGACACCAAGCAACACACTCCACCCAGTCACATTATACTGACAACGGGCGAACCAGTCGTCCCACACCCTGTATGCTGAACGCCAAGCAGGAGCAGAAACTACCACTTTTATAGACTTTGGTGTGTCTCGGCCAAGGGACAGAACCCAGAGCCTTCCTTACAGGGGCGAACGCTCAACTCAAGACCAAAAGTGAGGCGGTGCCAAGGGAGGCATCAGAAAAGATAGCCAGTAAAGATAAGATCCTTTGTTTGTTTGTTTGATTTATTAACGTCCTATTAACAGCTATGGTCATGTAAGGACGGCCTCCCATGTATGCGGTGTGTTGCGTGTATGTTGTGCGAGGTGAGTGTACTGGGAGACTGCGGTATGTTCGTGTTGTGTCTTCTTGTATAGTGGAACTGTTGCCCTTTTTATAGTGCTATATCACTGAAGCATGCCGCCGAAGACACCAAGCAACACACCCCACCCGGTCACATTATACTGAGAACGGGCGAACCAGTCGTCCCACTCCCAGTATGCTGAACGCTAAGCAGGAGCAGAAACTACCACTTTTATAGACTTTGGTGTGTCTCGGCCAGGGGACAGAACCCAGAGCCTTCCTCACAGGGGCGAACGCTCAACTCAAGGCCAAAAGTGAGGCGGTGCCAAGGGAGGCATTAGGAAAGATAAAGTCAGTTAGGAAGATGAGAAAAGATAAGATCCTAAATTTAGTCGCCTTTTACGATCATGCAATAGGGGCAGCAGGCACAATTCTAACGCCCTACCTGCAGGGCCAAGATAGCCAGTAAAGATAAGATCCTAAATTTAGTCGCCTTTTACGATCATGCAATAGGGGCAGCAGGCACAATTCTAACGCCCTACCTGCAGGGCCAATAGCCAGTAAAGAGATAAGATCCTAAATGTAGTCGCCTTTCACGATCATCTAACGCCCTACCTGTAAGGCCATTTGATTATCAACAGCAAGGGTCATGAGAGGACGGCCTTCCATGTATGCAGTGTTCGTGTTGTGTATCCTTGTAAAGTGGAACTTTTGTCATTTTTTATAGTTCTACATCACTGTTTCATGTTCGTTTAGTTTAAATACCGGCCTCCCATGTATTCGGTGTGTCGTGTATATGAAGGCTACGGCGTTTTGTTGTTGTCTCCTTGTATAGTTGAACGGTTGTCCTTTTTATAGTAGCCACTGAAGACGCGGTCGCTGGAAATCTTTTATAGTTATAAGTATATTCACTGCTTTTAAGCTTGTCTAATTATTTGGTTTTTGTACGTATGGCTTATCTTTAGCTTATGTTGCAGATGCCAAATCAACCATATGGATTGTCGGTTCTTCAATTATGAGATTAGCATTTTGTCAGGACAGGGCGTCCAGGGATACCTCCACCTTGGATATGGGAAGACGTGATTAAAATATTGGTAATGGCATGGTAAAGGGAGGTTGCGTTAGAGACATTTGTTAGGTGCTTGGACAGTTACTACATCATGACTCAAATGAAAGGAAATTTAGCTCAAGAGAGTATAATATAAAGTTTGCGGATCCCTACCAAAAATTACAAAGGCCAATACAACGTCTTTCGTTTCGGAGCAAACAACACCGGGAATCTTAACTAATCTTCTGGGAATTAAAGCATGAAATATACCGCAGTCTCCCAAGAACACGCACCTCACACTTCACACTGCATACATGGGAGGCCGTCCTTACATGATCCTGGCTGTTAATAGGATGTTAAAATAATCAAACAGCTAACAAACAAACAGTAAGCTTTGCCCTAATTGCGTGTTTGTAAAATGGCCCTGCAGGTGGGGCGTTAGATATCTACTACCTGCCCCTATAAAAAGCGACTAAATTTAGGATGTAATCTTTTCTCTCCTTCCTAACCGACTTTATCTTTCCTAATGCTTCCCTTGGTATCGCCTCACTTTTGGCCATGAGTTGAGCGTTCGTCCCTGTGATGAAGGCTCTGGGGTCTGTTCCAAGGCCGTAACACACCAAAGTCCATAAAAGTGGTTTCTGCTCCTGCCTAGCGCTCCGCGTACCAGGAGTGGGACAACTGGTTCACGTCTTGTCAGTTTAATGAGGGGTGTGTTGCTTGGTGTCTTCAGTGGCATGCTTCAGTGATATAGCACTATTAAAAGGCCAACCGTTCCTCTATACAAGAAGACAACACAAATATACGTCTCCCAAAACACGCACCCCGCAATTACACGGAGTACGCCGCATACATTTGAGGCCGTCCTTACATGACCCTGGCTGTTAATAGGACGTTAATTAATCAAACAAACAAAAATTGTTGCATACTGCGCAAGTGAGCAGAATATTTCACCAGTTCTTCATGTCATGGACAGACATGCACAGGGCCAGTGGTACACATCATGTGGACAAATCTACACGGGAATTACATTCCTGAAGCACAATGGCCACCTAACCATTTTGTCCCGTTGTCGGCAATGATTGGTTCAGAAATTCAAAATACAGTTCTGATGAGTACATGGATACCTTGGACATTCCAACACTTCTTGCAAATATTGAAGAGGTATTACACATATATATAAGCAAAATATATACATGTTTGTGAAAGTTCTTAAATGGATAAAGCCTAATATGGGTATGATATGGTGATATATATGACTCATTAGGCACACAAATGGTTCATTATTTGATATTTGATCCACTATTAGCGCATTAATTAATGTCTCAAGTTAATTCAACACAACTCTTTACCTAATAAACCCCTAAGGTCAATGTCCTTACCAAAACATACCTAAAAGTTAAGAACCATTCAGCTGTCTGTGCCTCTAGCGATGCTTTCTTTATTTTGTCCGTCGTCGTCCTGCGTAGTATGTCAGTTTGTTTGATTTATTAACGTCCTATTAACAGCTATGTATGTCCGTAAACATTTACATTTTCGACTTCTTCACCAAAACCGCTGAAGCCATTTCAATGAAATTTTGCACAAGCCTTCTAAGGCAGAAGGCCAATCCAAATTTTGATTTATATGGTCCCCATCCCAGGGAGCTGTACGATGGGCCAAAAGGGTAAAAATTGACTAAAATTTCAAAAATCTTCTCCACTCACAGATGTGGTGGAATCAAATACTGTTCATAGATGAATGGCTCTTTAGGTCCTTTCAAAAATTGTGAATTATATGACCCTGAGGTCTCTCGTTTCCTCCTGGGGAGGGGGTTAAGTTTACTTAGTTTAAATATGAAAAACACATTTATGAACATTATTTGCATAATTTGCAATTTCCATAGGAAAGGAGTCAAACTGGATTAGAATTATTAGCCTGAGATATAGTATTATATCAGATAACATCCATATCAGACCAGAGGGGCGGGCCAAACAGGGCCAGAATGACTTTAAATTTCACAGGTTTGATGGAAGCAAATACTCTTCATAGTTTAAAAGGAAGCAAATACTCTTCATAGTTTAAAAACAAATTATAAAGTCACTAACCGACTTCAAAGGCCAGTATATTAGTGTTAATATGTCTCTGTTTCATTCTAAACAAACTCAGGTGACCGTTAAGGCCCATGGGCCTCTTATGACAATAGCATCATGTCACCTACTGACGATAGCAACATGGTGGTCTGTCACATACTGACAATAGCAATATGGTTGTCTGTCACACACAGACAATAGCAACATAGGATTCCGTCAATAATCGGACAATAGCACAACTTTTTTTCTTATTGAAACTAATGAAACTACATTAATTTACGTTCCACGTTGTTCCATCTTCGATATTTTTTTGTAAAATTTCATCTTGGACTTACCTAGACTTAAACCTTATGAATTTTCCATGTTGCTATTGTCATGAAATTCTGTCAAACATCTGCCAAAATTTGACAATTTGTTTGTTTGTTAGATTATTTAACGTCCTATTAACATCCATGGTCATGTAAGGGCGGCCTCCCATGTATGATATGTTGTGCGAGGTGCGTGTTTTGGGAGACTGCGGTATATTAATGTTGTGTCTTCTTGTATAGTGGAACTCTTGCCCTTTTTATAGTGCTATATCACTGAAGCATGCCGCCGAAGACACCAAGCAACACACCCCACCCGGTCACATTATACTGACAACGTGCGAACCAGTCGTCCCACTCCCTGAATGCTGAGCGCTAAGCAGGAGCAGAAACTACCACTTTTATAGACTTTGGTGTGTCTCGGCCAGGGGACAGAACCCAGAGCTTTCCTCACAGGGGCGAACGCTCAACTCAAGGCCAAAAGTGAGGCGGTGCCAAGGGAGGCATTAGGAAAGATAAAGTCAGTTAGGAAGAAGAGAAAAGATAATATCCTAAATTAAGTCGCCTTTTACGATCATGCAATAGGGGCAGCAGGTACAATTCTAACGCCCTTCCTGCACAAAAGCAACACCTAATTTCAAAACACTTTATATTTGTTTTCTATACTCGAAATTTAATGTAAATATATGTTATCGCAATGTAATATATCGATTAGACTACATGAAAGGATACTACTGTCCCCAATATATCCAGATCATAGATATAAGACATGAATTCAGGAATAAAAATGCAAAAACTATGTATATGGCAGGATGTGCATATACCTAAATCATAAATAATTGCTTTAGTATTGTTGAATACGCACGATGTTCATTAAAGATGCTAACAATTTGTATTTTCTCAATAAAAAAGAGCAAGCAAGTTAGTATTACATAACATATTTTACACTGCTTGAGCGGTATATTTTAAACAAATTTAAAAGGTGATCGTTTATGAATGCTTTTTTTCCCGATAAAAACAAGAGGGCCCAGAGGGCCTGTATCGCTCACCTGTTTTTTTTTTAGTAATCATCAAAAAGACTCTGAATTTGTTCAATTTTGAATCCTAACCATATAGGGATGCTATAGATACCATACAAATATGCTATCCAATTATCCAATACATAGTTTCAGAGAGGAAGTAATTTATATGAAAATAGTAATTTAGTTGACCTTTTTGACCCCGCGCCTAAGGCCTCGGGGGGTCAGCCCCATCATTTGTACAATTTTAAATTTCCAACCCTATAAGGATGCTATCTTTGCAATATGAGTGCTATCCCATGCTTAGTTTCAGAGAAGTCATTTAAATTGGATATAGCAAAAATTCCCCTTTTGACCCCGGCTCCTCAGCCCAATCATGTGCACAATTTTGAATCCCCACCCTATATGGATGCTTCCATTGCATTATGAGAGCTATCTCATGCTTAGTTGCAGATAAGAAGTAGTTTCTATGGAAATAGTCAAATTGACCCCTTATGACCGCGCCCCTCAGGTCCAGGGGGGCCATCCCCATCATTTGTACAATTTTAAATCCCCATCTTATAAGGATGATACCATTGCATTATAGGTGCTATCCCATACTTAGTTTCAGAGAAGAAGTCGTTTATATGGAAATTGCCAAATTGACCCGCCCCTCAGGCCCCTGGGGGGTTAGCCCCATCATTTGTACAATTTTGAATCCCCACCCTATAAGGATGCTAACATTGTATTATTAGTGCTAGCCCACGCTTAGTTTCAGAGAAGAAGTCATTTATATGAAAATAGTCAAATATTGGCCCCTTTTGACCCCGCCTCATTTGTACAATTTTGAATTATAAGTGCTATCCACTGCTTAGTTTCAGAGAAGTCGTTTTATGGAAATAGCCAGGGGGGGGGGGGGGGGTCAGCTCCCTAATATGTACAATTTTGAATCCCACCTATAAGGATGCTACCATTGCATTATTGGTGTTATCTCATGCTTAGTTTCAGAGAAGAAGTTGTTAATATGGAAATAGCCAAATTAACTAAAATATCAATTAAATATTACAGTAAATGAATAATTAATTTACAAATATTTGCGCTATTGAATCTGTTGGGAATGGCCAATATCATATTAAAGTAGTTTTCAAATTTCAGTGTGTGTTCATGCTTTTAGTTGAGTTTTTCTGTCTACACGAATAAGATTAATGTATTCCCAATGAAACAACATGGATTACATTTGTTGCGGTAACATTCCAATCTTTAAATCAGCGTTCGTATAACAACCCAGCACGGAGAACTATGAAGGGAAGAGTACAAAAAGGCCATTTCTGGCACAACATAAATATGTATAATATGTGCAGATGAAACAAACTGGGAAAAAAACATACCACTGTTTATCTTTCCAATTGCATGCAATAATGAGATATGTAATTAAATAACGCCATATCACTTTTCAGCAAATCTGCAGATTGAAACGTAGTTATGAAAAGATAAATTAATCTAGTCAAATGTAACATTAAAAATGCATTTCATCAGTTTATGTCTGGTTGTGTTAATCAACGTTCGGGGCTATACTAGGAAATGGCTTTGTTTTTAATGCCTTAGTTCATGTAATTACTGAATCCAAAATTACTTTTTTCAGAAATGACATGTCTGGCAACAGACTTTAATGGGTTATGATCTAAATAACGTGACTACATCGCACCGTGTCTGTGCCGCGTGTGTCCTTTCCACTACGCAAAGAGTATTTGTTTTCCTATCGAGGTTAAATGTGATATTTACTTTTTACACTTCATGACATGACTAAAAACGAAAATAGAGATCCTAAAATGTACAATTACATCCCTTTGATATAACCTGTAATCTAGCTATAGCAATACTTTTGAGCGCCGGAAGTTATTTTGACCCTATTAATTGTTGGTTATAGTGTTAATATACATTCTTTATGACCATGTGCTGTCGACATACACCATTTCTTCGACTTCTTAACCGAATAATGTATCTCTGCAAAAATCGCACCCCGAATTGGAAGGGGAAGAGTATTTTGATCAGAACACAGTCCGCATCACTTTCTTAGCATTCTATGGAACCATCATTAGGTAATTTTAAGTCTCCAACTACCATCAGTTGGCAATTATAGGAGGATGAATGCCAACTGGACAACGTCATGGATTTGTAACGTATGATTTGATAGTAAAAGCCGGAGAGAATGTTTTAATTACATTTATGATTAACAAATGCAAAACACATGCAATTTAAAAATGACATTGGTATTCATCAACTTTGAATTCAGAAAAAACCAGATTCAATATATAAGGACAGTCCTATTATCACATTGTTATCGTGAAAACTGAGAAAAACAGTGTCTATAAAGCTTTGGTATTCAATAAATTCAGATATCCACTGAAAGTCTTATTTCTCGCTCATAAAATAATTCATAAGTGTTCAGAACGTTTCAACAAACACAATATATGCATGCCGACCCTCGGGAATCTGTACAAGGTCATGACAACTCCATGCATGCCCAACTAGGCTTTGCCATTTTATCTCGATAAGTAGAATGTTTGATAATACATATAATAATTTGTTTTGTTTTATTATATTGACGTCCCCGATATGTTCGTATTGTGTCTTCTTGTATAGTGGAACTCCTGTCCCTGTCATAGTGTTATATAACTGAAGGATGCCACCGAAGACACTAAGCAACACTTGACCTACCCTACATTTTTGTTTGATTAATAAACGTCCTATTAACAACTATGGTAATGTAAGGACGGCCTCCCATGTATGCGTGTGTTGCGTGTATATTTTGCGAGGTGCATGTTTTGGGAGACTGGTAAGTAGTGTTTTGTTTTGTCTTCATGTATAGTGAAACTGTTGCTCTATTTTATAGCAACACACCGCATACATGGGAGGCCGTCCTTACATGACCATAGCTGTTTATTTGGACGTTAATTAATCAAACAAACAAACAAAATCTTATTTATAGTGCTATATCACTGAAGCATGCCGCGGAAACACCAAGCAACGCATCCCAACCGGTCCCATTATACTGACAACGGGCGAACCAGTCGCCCCAATCCCGGTATGCTGAGCGCTAAGCAGATGCAGAAACTACCACTTTTATAGATTTTGGTGTGTCTCGGCCAGGGGACAGAACCCCAGAGTCTTCCTCAAAAGGGAGAACGCTCAACTCGCGGCTATGGGAAAATGATATTGTATTTGTATTGTATCTTCATCTGTGTCTTTGATACGTTTATACATATCCAAATATATCGATACTTAATATCGCTTTCGATCTTTTATACTGACCGTTGGTAGTAATGTTGTTTGTTAAGCTATCTCTCCATGAAGCTCACTTTTCTTCACATGTAAGAGAAATCTATATATATTTATAGCTGGTGCTAAAATGGCAGTCACTTCAATAT
The DNA here is from genome assembly GCF_041381155.1 of Argopecten irradians. Lineage (NCBI taxonomy): Eukaryota > Metazoa > Mollusca > Bivalvia > Pectinida > Pectinidae > Argopecten > Argopecten irradians. Next base: position 11,449,181 of record NC_091147.1, on the reverse strand, counting down.
TGAAGTGGCTGGTGCTAAAGTGGCAGTCACTTCAGTATCAAGATATGCCGATCGACCGTCGGGAATCCGTACCAAGGCCATGACATGAACATGTCACTATTGTCTATGATTATGTGAATTAAATGGCGATTTTACTGCCTCTATCATGATAGCCTGCCCGTCTTTAGTTACTGCACTAATTAGACTAGCACTGCTGGTTGTCAGTGAGGCATTGTAAACCTAGCTATCCACAACGTTACGATGATGAGACTTATTTCTCCGGAGCGTCTTTCTCCTTAAATGCAGTCACTAATCCACTTATGGATACATATTTTACTAATCTTGCGTATATGAATATAAACGTTTGCGCTTTTTTAGAGGATGAGGTTCAGTGAGATAGGAACACATTCTACATTGTATTATTTTTGAACGTTTAATCAACAGCCAGGCCAAATATTACGGATACGATACAAGACAGACTAAAGTATCAGGAATGATGGATGACTTTGCTCCATCAACATCAATGTCGAGTACAAGACATTAGAAAAAATATATATATATCAGTAAGTTAGTAGTTGATTGTGATAACTTTCAGCCAGATTTGATCGTCAAAGCTAAAATCCAACGTTATAATCATATCTACTATAAAGATGTATCGACCAGCTGAAACCAAATAATTTAAGGCAAATTGTCCAAAGATAAACTTAAACAAAGCCACTATAATATTCATATTATTTATATTCACAGCAATACGCTTAAACATCAAAACCAACAACGGAAGTCTAAAACTATGGATAGCTAACCACTACATGTCACTACATAGTGTATTGAGAATGATAGCTTGGAACACATTGTAGCGCTGTACTTGAATTATAGACTGGCTACCAGTCTCTAGAATATTAAACAAATCACTAAAAATTGGCTTGATTATTTTTGTCACTACTACATGCCTGATTCTAAGTTTTAAACTAGGGTGGAGATACTCTAGTAAAGAACTCTGAGAAAGTCTTATCAGCAACTTAGGGTCTGGTGGCCAGTCTACTTGAATTAGCGCAACAACGTTAACGCAAAAGACGGTACAAGTGGGCTACGCTGAAGCTTAACCCTTTGATTGGGCGGAATATGGAAATTAAACAATGATATAATGATATTGCTTTGCAATTTTAATGGTTCTGTTGAAAGCCATTTTATAATTTGTGAACTTGGGTTAGTGCAAGGTAGCCAGGTCTAGTGCAGACGAACAGTTTTAGTAATACTTTTGCTACCAACAAAATAAAAAAACGGTTTTATGCAGAGATTGCTAAGCTCATAGAAAAGGCAAAGAAAATGTTGAACCTAACCTCATGTGTTTCTGTTTTTCTTTGTTCCGTTTTCAGTGATATAGCACTATAAAAAGGGCAACATTTCCAATATACAAGAAGACACAACATGAATATACCGCAGTCTCCTAAAACACGCACCTCGCACAACATACTCGCAACACACCGCACATATGGGAGACCGTCCATACATGACCATAGCTGTTAATGGAACGTGAATTAATCAAAACAAACAAACAAAAAATTGTTCCGTTTTCAGTATGTAGATCAACTGTCATTTCGCATTTTGGTATGTTCCGTGTCCCGTTAATTAGCATCTACGCATTGTCCGATTATCATTTTTACACGATAGTGATCTAAATTAAATAAGAAATTTAAATGCAATGTCTCGAACATTTTATACTTCTAAAGATATAGTTGTTCATTCTGTAAATGGAACCAGTTTCATTCAAAATGCCCGATTAATTTCTAGAAAATCTTTATTCAGAATACTTTTACCTCGAATGGATGTTCTACAATGAAACCTGAACGGATACAAGCACAGTATGACGATGCTTTATCAGGAAGATGGCGTCCGATTAAAGTCTGTTTCCGTAATTCGTTTTAATATTACTTAAAAAAAGGCGATGCTTATTCAAGCGTTCTAGCTATACGACTATCCTGAAAGATGGTGTGAATTGCTTATGAAAACTAAATGTATTTATTGCCGCAGTATATTTATTATGAGATTTTCATTGGAAATTATTAAATGACCGATAACTTGCTGGGAAATCCGCCAGACTTGAACAGTCATTCGGTTTTTTCAGAATATATATACCATGGATGCTTGTTCAACACTAAAATCTCGATCGATGCAAACCCTGTGTGACCATGATTTATCAGGAAGATGGCGCCCAAACCCCGGACATATTCAGGTATGTTTTTTTCGTCATTCATTTTAATATTACTTCAACTGGCAATGCTTGTAACACACTGAACATCCGTCTGATTCAAGCGTTCTTGTTACATGGCTACCCTGCAAGATGGCATGATTTGCATACGATTCTAACTGGTACGCCTCAAGCGGCGTAACAAAAATGAGAACACGTACTGTCAAAAATGTAAACCAATGAAGTGAATAATTCGTAGCCGTTGAAGGTTAACAACCTACGTGCAAACATCCACAGAGTGATGTTAAAAAGGTTGCATGACATTGGGATATTATATTGAATTCTTAGGGGAGACAATCAAGAAAACCTGGCGACAAAATCAGGCCGCCATTATTCCCTTGATAATAATGACAGACAACAACAGCTCGTCGCATGTCTTGTATTCGGTTATAAATTACAAATAGGTCAGTATCGTGTCTGTTTTGCTAGGTCAGTATCGTGTCTGTTTTAGCAAAACCATTTCTCTATAGTTTTTAAATCCACTAGCGAACGTTTTAATAAATGCGCCATCGGTAAGGGGGTAATTAACATATGAATATAATATGTTAGTCAGCTGTGATAAACAGGTTATATATATGATTGTTTCGTTAGAAGACATTGCTAGAATGAATTGTTTTTGTCAATTTCTCTTATTTGTCGACCTTGATTTTTTTCACCTTTTTTCATGATTATCGAATTTTATGAAGTTATATTTGTGCACGCATTCAGTGTAAGTAACTGTATCCTACCTAATCTCGTAAGAATCTCGCCAAGTGTATAATATGATGACTAAGATGTAAAGTATCACTCAATGATTATGACGCAATCCCTGAGTGATGCCTTTTTCGAAAAGTTAATTCAAAAACATTTGCTCAGATCAATGTGCCAAACACTACCATGGGAAGCCGTTATGATCTTAACCCAGATATTTGTTACGCACTTAAAAATGTCAATCAACCTCCTATCCAGTAGCACCCGGAACAGGCTGATTAATGAGGACAGATGACAGTTGGTCTTAAATTCATGCTCTCCTGAAAACTACACCACACCGTGTGTAAACGCCGGGGCTCACCATGGTATGCTGGTTCCTTTGATTTTTTTTCTTCAATTTGATTTTTTCTTCAATCAATTGTGTCATTATGGATTTAAATGAAGATAATACTGTTGATTGGTTTGTTTGGTTTATTAGAGCTAACGTACTTTCAACAGCATCCATTCTGTGCAATGTATCCCGGTGTGTGAATGTATGTTTTTGGAGGTTGTGGTAGGTTCGTGTAATACTAGAACTCTTTTTCATTCCAAAATATATTTTTGCCGATATTATACCGCTCGGTCCCGGAGCTCCGTTATATTTGAATATAGAATGGAACTCTTGTCCTTTTGTATAGTTTTATAGCCTAGGCTTAAAGTCCTTGCAAACGTTAGGAGTATTTAGCTACTTTTAACTATCTCAAAGAAATCAGCATTTTTAACAATATTTGAACGTTTTCTCATCTTATATTCATATCAACGCAACACTCATCGTTTCGTCAACATTGTGCATGAGTTTTAGCCAAAACTATTTTATCCTATGCAACCCCTTTTATTGAATCAACATGTACAATTTTGTTTTAGATTTTACTTGCCTTTTTCTTATCCTTTTCGATTCAGTCCTTGTTTATATCCTAATACTAATGCCTGCCTTGTAGTTTGGCCCTAAATGACCTTAGTTGTCGATGGGCCGTAAAACTCAAACAAACAAACAAAAACTAACCGCTAGGGGCATTAAGCACGATATGCCTTGCATGTAATATATTGCGTATATGCTGGTCGGAACACACAATGGTCTATAAAAGTGGTGGCTGATTCTCCTTACGGTAGTGGGGTGAAAGGTCTCTCCGTTGTCAAATATAACAGGACGGGGTGTGTTCTTTGGTGTATTCGGCATTCTTCAATGATATAGTACTATAAAAAGGTCATCAGTTACTCAATAACATGAAGAGACTACACCGCAGTCTCACATAACATGTATCATGTACTTCACACACACAGCATACATAGAAGGCTATGCAGTGTATGGTTCTATGAAAAATAAAATCTGACCTCACCCACCCTTAACAAATGTTGCAAATATATTACAGAAAATGAAAAAAAGTACAAGTATATCTAAACATTCAAGTTCCAGCCCCTCAATAGCATATGGTATGTTGCAAAATATTAAAGCAAATTGAGAAATCCTTTAAATCCCTTAGAAAGTCTTCAACAGGGGAATCTCTTCGGGATCCCCAACGATACAAAAACAGAATATGTAATTAGCTTAATTTTGATTCGCATTAATCATTCGATTTTATCGGCCAAATGCTGCATCAACCCACAGAATAACAAATAGGTCCTACGGCTCATTAGGTAGTGCTAGGGACTACTGGAATTAGTGACGCTGTTGATTGAGGAAGATAAACCGTGATTACTTGTTATTCTTTGTCACAAATGATCCCTTCCGGAATCATGTCAAACAAAAGACGTTAATCTGATAAAAACAATGTACTTACTTAGGCATCATCCCATTCTTTGATGTACTGGTTATGATACAGGCATTATACACCTTAAATCAACCCCGCAATCCGTCAAATTACATTCTCATTTAGTCCTTCGTCAGTTATATACTGTTACAGTGGCAACATTAGAAAATAATTTGTCTTGCTAATTTCCTGAGATGATTTTAAGTTACATGTTACGTTACTAGGGCTATATAGAGTTAATGGCATAATTTCCTGAAGATAGATGTATTAACGATCGAAACATCAATAATTGTATAAAAAAAACGATCGTTACAGTATGGGACCTAATAATATCGGTCTAAAATATCAAGTTTTGTTCTACCCATCAATAGGTTAAAGGCGATCTCCTCCTTTTGTACCGTACATATATGTGGTCGTCGATAAGCTTGGTTAATATGGCTGGGATTGCATGAAAGAAATGAAGAAACTTGTTTTAGTCGTCAACAAAGAACATCCTATACTTAAAGATGCTCCACCGTCGACAGAGCATAAACTATACTCACCATTCGAACAATCATTGATGTTAAATCATGTACATACATGTCTTATTAATACAAAAAAATAAATGAAATGATTTATTTTGATTTTGGTGCATGCTCAATCAATACTTCATTCCATATAGAACATATTGCCATAGAATTTTTTCGGGATGCAATTAATTATTTTCCATATTTATATATTGAAGTAAAAAAAGAACCTCAAACTTGTCATTGGTGGTTATGGTGTAAAGTAAGTAATTTTAGTAACTGCAGAAAAATACTTAATCGCCTGCTCCTGTTTTTGATAGAGAATAATTACCATTTGTCAGCGGTGGAGCATCTTTAAAGTCATTGGGACTTATTCCGGTATTTGAGACCATTAGAGAATACTGTGTTGTGTACCAAAACCAAGCAGTTATGGGTCAACGCTTTATCTGCAGGGCAGGCATTATTGCTATTTGCATTTATTGATAAGTATTAACGGATAAAACGATAGTTCCGCTATTGCATTAACACACATATATACCAACACCAATGCCAAGGGCCGGTTGTTCAAAGGTCTATTAAATGTTAATCGACGTTTAAACCTATGTTATTCTATCATTAACTTTTATATAGATATTAGTTCCAGAAAATGTGACATTGCTCAAAGATTTACTAACATTAACGGAGGATTAAAGCTCTATCACAGCTCATGTAAGATATTTAATGAAGATAAAGGGCTCCTTTAAATCATTATTACACTGTTGTTACGGCGATGAACTTATTGTAGGATGTTTTGGGAGATAACGAGGATCGACTGCATACAATCATTGCTGTTGCGATGAATTTGATGATGAACAACTAAGAGCGAGAGATAGGTTTGGTAGAGCCAACACAGTCAGAGACCGGCTCGAACACCCAACGAAGCGAATCTACGCGCTGTCCGTGGAGATGAAGGTACATACACAATAGAATATACACGCATGTACAAGAACAAAATGTACATTGCAAATTTGGGGTTAACAGCAATATGGCTATTATTTGGTTGAGAGTTTTAAAATGGGTTGTTTACGATGAATTACAAAATTACAAAAAAAACACAAATGTCAGCATCAATTTAGAAGTATGTTTGTTTAAAAGTGGTAGTTTCTGCTCCTGCTTAGCGCTTAGCAAACAGGGAGTGGGACGACTGGTTTGCCCGTTGTCAGTATAATGTGACCGGGTGGGGTGTGTTGCTTGGTGTCTTCGGCGGCATGCTTCAGTGATATAGCACTATACAAAGGACAAAGTTCCACTATACAAGAAGACACAACAAGAATATACCACAGTCTCCCAAAACATGCACCTGGCACAACATACACGCAACACACCGCATACATGGGAGGCCGTCCTTACATGACCATAGCTGTTAATAGGACGTAAATTAATCAAACAAACAAACAAACAATGATTAGATTAACGCCTTATTAACAGCTAGGGTCATGTAAGGACGGCCTCCCATGTATGCAGTGTGTGAAGTGCGTGGTGCGTGTTTTGGGACGCCGATAACCTTCAATAAGAGTTACATCCCTTCTACTATGTAAATTTGTGTTTAGCTCAGTTTTGTGTCGCCTGCAACGCAAAGGCCGCTATGTCGGCGTTGGCGTCCGATAACGGAAGTATTTATTGTCCCACTTCAACCAAATGTGGTATATTGCTTCGATGAGATCTCGGATGAGGTCAACAATGGTCAAAATCCGTCAATATTTCCAAGAGTTACGTTACTTGACCTAATTATTAACAATGTTTTCAACTGTAAATAACTATTTTTTGTGGTGCTGTGCAGGCGACACATCCACTTCCGTGGAATTCTTGTTGAGTTTGTCAAGCCATATTTGGAATATCAATGAATCAGGAGAATACAAGTTCATAACACTAAACTAAAAAAAAACCACCTGTTTTAGCATTTGGACAACAAAAATTAAAATTAAGGGTTTATAGTACAGTCCCAGGACCTTTCAGAATCACAAGAACTTGTATGAATTATGTGTATTTTCAATGGTGCTGATAGCCCTGGGGTTTTATGCGACAGGATTATTCAAGCAGGTTGTTGGTGGCACCATTTAGGCGGACAAATATCTATAATAAATACGACATGTATCTGAAGAATTGTCCTCGTTGAACCCTAATTTGATCACAAGGACTGTCAACAGATAAGAAAAGAAGGACGAAGCTTGTTTTATTAATAGTAAATGGTATCGCCCCATCAACGTAGTGGTCATATGTGATAACGAGGTTGCTTGTCTGAAGAACATATTGGGGCTAACCTTTAACAATAACTTCAGAATATTGTCTCATAATTTAAAATTCAAATAAGTTTAGTATAGTGTCACATGTGTATGGTACAATCATTATTGAGTTTATAAAATATTCGTTATTTACACTTACACCCAGTCTACATTTAAATAAGACTTAAAAGACATTTTACACAACTCCAATCATACTTAATTGTGATTTTGTTTGTGTGGAATGTGTGGAGTGTGTAAGCAAGCCCCGGAGTATTGCGTATGACCAGCTGATGATCAAAGTGCCTTAAATTTCAGACAACTTTACAAATTTAGTGGCAAAGTGGCCAGACTGTACTCACGAGAGCCACGTATTTAGTATGTCGACGATAAAGGAGTTCATTGACGCAAATTACAATGGGTGATGGACTATTGTTTTGAGATAATAGGTATGCTTGTCAGCGCTACCTAATGACATTATACCTTTGTCCATCAACAAAACAGCACGAGTGATTTAACAACGCTCATAGAAACACTAGAACGACAATAGTTTATTCAATTAATTAACGTCCTATTAACAGCTACGGTCATGTAAGGACGGCCTCCCATGCTTGCGATGTGTTGCGTGTATGTTGTGCGAAGTGCGTGTTTTGGGAGACTGTGGTATATTCATGTCGTGTCTTCTTGTATAGTTGAACAATTGCCCTTTTTATAATGCTTAAGCACTGAAGCATGCAGCCGAAGCCACCAAGCAACACACCCCACCCGGTCACATTATACTGACAACCGGCGAACCAGTCGCCCCACTCCCGTTATGCTGAGCGCTAAGCAGGAGCAGAAACTACCACTTTTATAGACTTTGGTGTGTCTCGGCCAGGGGACAGAACCCAGAGCCTTACAGGGGCGAACGCACAACTCAAGGCCAAAAGTGAGGCGGTGCCAAGGGAGGCATTAGGAAAGGTAAAGTCAGTTAGGAAGAAGAGAAAAGATAAGATCCTAAATTTAGTCGCCTTTTACGATCATGCAATAGGGGCAGCAGGTACAATTCTTACGCCCTACCTGCAGGGCAGATCCTAGGACGATATGAAATGTATCAAATATGTGGCTTGTACTAAAATTTATTTAAACTATTTAAACCTGATTTGCATTGTATTGTTCCGGAAATTTCCGAAGACTATCAGATGCTTAGAATATCGTGAGCGATGCAAGAGTTTGTATGATACGCCGCTTGAAGTTTACACAAAAGAAATGCGTTTAGCACTGTGTAATGTCACTGTTCTTAATTTATAATAGATTATCGCTGACAAGTATGTCTTAGTATATGTTTTTGAAAGGTTGAATTCGCTAAAATCACGACGAAATCTATTAAACGGTATGAGATACCGACTTCCGGTATCGCGTGAGGAGTTGGAATCTGCGCATAAAGCTTATGTACACAGACTCCACAGCCGGCAAGGAAAATAATAAGAGAGTGCACTCGCACTAGAACACGTAAATGTATATATATATTGAAATTGCAAATCTATTTCTCAAAGTAAACACTACATAACATGAAAACAACAAAGAACATAGAATCACCAAGACCCATAAACACAAAATCAAATTTGACATTTATAAATCAAAAAAGAAAACAATGTGAAAACCTTGACAGTTGTTCGAAAAGACTGTAAAAATACTTCAATGTCTGCATATATTATGTATTATTCACAAAAATCCTTTTTAACGACGGAAGTGTGTAGAGCAGTCAATTAAGATGTCTCACAAGATTATTACGTCTAGACAAATTTGTGCTTTGATCGGAATATTTATACTGAATAATTTGAACTGGCTCAAGGACTCCTGTATAGAATTAACAATGAGTTTTCAGATTTTTTGTCTGCAATTGAAATTATAATGACACTGGCTGTAAATAGGCCCTAATAAACCAAACTAAACTAAACCAATGTAAGCAACAAATATATATCAACAATTAGTTTCAATCTTAGACAACGGTCCTACGTATGCAATCAGGGAGTAGGACGACTTCAGTGATATACTATGGTCATGTAAGGACGGCCTCTCATGTATGCGGGGTATTGCGTGTATGTTATGTTAGGTGCGTGCTTTGGGAGACTGCGGTATATTCATATCGTGTCTTCTTGTATATTGGAACTGTTGCTCTTTTTATAGTGCTATATCACTGAAACATGCCGCCGAAGACACCAAGGAAGACACCAAGCAACACACCCCACCCGGTCACATAATACTGACAACGGGCGAACCAATCGTCCCCCTCCCTGTATGCTGAGCGCTAAGCAGGAGCAGAAACTACCACTTTTATGGACTTCGGTGCGTCTCGGCTAGGGGCCTTACTCACAGGGGCGAACGCTCAACTCAAGGCCAAACAAGGGAGGCATTAGGAAAGATAGTCAGTTAAGAAGAAGAGAAAAGATAAGATCCTAAATTTAGTCGCCTTTTACGATCATGCGGAATGTCCACGGTCCATCTATCAATCGGCCAAGAGAAGGTTGCAACTTTTAATGTGTTAAGAGCAATCCGGCCAAATCCGGCCGTAGATTTATACGTCCTATCTGTTCAATCCGGCCGAATCCGGCTGTGTGCACATTGCTATTTTTGTTGCTTGGTTACGCAAAATAAATAATCATAATAAAATCAATAAAGTTAAAATTGAATACATACATACTCCTTTCTGTGTCTGTGTTTTTATTTCCCGATGTTACTTCATTTTTTTAAAATAAATCTAAAAAAAATATCGAAGTTGTTTATCGACGTCTCCATAACAACAATGGCGGACAGTGATGGTGAAAGTGATTTTGAGTTCGAGGGATTTACCGACGAAAATGTTCGTGATGCGGCGGAAAAACTACAGGAAAAAGAACAGGAGCTTGATGATATCATCAACAACGACGAATCCGACATCGATGTTGATGAAGACAGCGACAGCGATCAGGATTCTGACCAGGAAGGGAGTGATGATGATGACCCATATTTGGCAAACGTGACTGCTGAATGGTCACGTAATTTAAATGATAATTTCATCCCCGATTTTTCAGAGAATACGGGCCCCACACATAATCTGAATGTTGATGCAAATGTTGTTGATTATTTTGGGTTGTTTCTTCCTCAAAGTTTTTTTGATTCTATGGCAATTGAAACAAATAGGTATGCCGAGCAACGGCAACAGGTAACAGGACCGGACCCAAGATGGCGTCCGACGACAGCTGACGAGATGCGGGCTTACGTAGGTATGAATGTTATGATGGGTGTGAAGCAATTGCCTCGTATTTGGTGCTACTGGAGCACAGACAAGCGGTATGGGGACCCATTTATTTCAGGTGTCATGCCTAAAACAAGATTTTTGAAATTAAATCAGTATATTCACCTGCGGGATACGTCCGACATGCCTGGCAGAGACGACCCAGACTATGATCCACTTTATAAGGTAAGACCATTGTTAGATCTTGTTTCCAAGAAATTTAGGAAAGTGTACAAGCCTGCTAGAGATTTGAGTGTTGATGAGGCTATGATTGGATTTAAAGGTCGTGTTCATTTTCGCCAATACATGCCGGCAAAACCAACAAAGTGGGGTGTGAAAGTTTGGGAAGTGTGCGAGTCTGACACAGGATACTGTTCCAATTTTGATGTGTACACAGGTAGGAAACCAGGCGGGCGACAACATGGATTGGGCTATGATGTTGTATGGAACATAACTAAGCCATTTCACAACAAAAACCACCATTTGTATTACGACCGTTTCTTTAGTTCAGTTTTATTAGCTGAACATTTAGATATGGTAAGTACTTATGTGTGTGGGACAATCATGCAAAATAGGAAAGGTCTACCTGCTGAAATTGCTTCCGCAAAACTAAAAAATAATGGTGAGTTACTGCAGATGCAGAAAGGGAACATGATTGCAACTTCTTACAAAGATAAAAGGCAGCTGACCTTCTTGTCTACATCACAGCAGCCTTTTCAGGGACAAGGTAAGCCAACATGTAATTTGAATTATAACAGTCACATGGGTGGAGTAGACAAATCAGATCAAATGAGGACATACTACCCTGTGGGTCGAGCAGGTAAGAAATGGTGGAGATATTTGCTGTGGTTCGTGATAAATTTGAGCATAGTAAATGCTCATATTGTGTACACAAAATCTGAGAAAGACCCTGCCCCCAAGAAAGGTTATGACCACCTGGCGTTTCGTGTTGATGTTGCCGAGCAACTGATTGCTGGATACACCTGTAGAAAACATAAGGCAGGTAAGAGGGTAGCTTTAGCAAACCAAGTAGTAGCACCAGAGACAATTGGGCACCACAAATTGGAGAAAATATCGGGTAGGAAAAAAATTTGCAAGGAATGCTCAGTTCAAAAGAGAAGAACTCCAAAAGGTAGGCATATTGAGACCTCATTCTTTTGCGTTTTCTGTGACGTACCTTTGTGCCGAAATGGTTGCTTTGCAGCATATCACCACAGGAATATGATGACTTAATTCAGGTATTGTAAGCAAATTCCAAGTATGGGTCTCAATTACATAATTCTGCATATGGTAGGACATGGGATAATTGGTCTCTGTCCTTGCGAGGAAGATTATGATGATGTAGCAGTTAACGAGTTTTCTTTACCTGTGTTCGTTAACAAGTTTTCACCTGTATATATCTGTTCATATGTTAAAAAATAAAAAATAAAAATAAAAAAGAATAATAATAAAAAAAACAGTTTTATTTTAAATTATCTCTTTATTAGTCAAATATTTCTATCAAACACTGTTTGTAACGTAATGTAATGTACATATCTGCATACATTATGCATAAATTAATATGCAAATTAGATAATCCATGATTCCAAATATAGATGTTTTTTCTCTTTCTTCCACAGGTGACTTCAGCAGCAACCATATTGGATTCCAGAAGCAGTTTCATCATTGATGGCCACCCAATATCTATTAATATCTATTGAAATCAGAAAAAAAGATGATTTAGAATGATAATTATAACTTACCTGTATATACGGTAAATGTATGCTAATTAGCATATTTCACCTGTCAGGTTTTCTGTACCTTGGAAATATGAAATAATCATACTGCTGCAAGAGCAAAGAACACCAAATTAGTCCAGATACTTCGAAGTCATTGTTTATTATCCAGTAATGGAAGAGCATGGATTCATAGAAAATTTAAAGAACAATAATAATCTAATTGATATTTACCTGTATACTAATTAAGGTTTTCTTACCTTTTTCAGGTCCAGGTGCAGAGACATGATACTTTGTAGTCGGCGGTGTACAGAAGAATGTTAACCAACCCCAATTATTAAATTTGAATGTTTGTTTTTAACCAATACAGACATTTCATCCCAAATTGAATAAAAAATACCTGTACATAGGTATTTACCTGTGCACACCTGCTGAATAAGCAGGTGAAATTCTAAATTTAAGATTGGTAATTGAAGAGGAGTATGTATGTACTATGTATAGAAAATTTTAGGTGTCTAGCTTGAATACTTTAAAAGATATGCTGATTCAAACTTGAATAATGCATTCTTGGTATTTTCCCTGTAAAACTGTGAACAGATAAGGGTTATATAACTATTAGTATAGAGAAGGTTGCAACTTTTAATGTGTTAAGAGCAAGCCTACCTGACGAGGAATCATATTTATATGCATGACTTCCCTGAATAGAGAAACAAACCTGGAAGGTCAAGCGTCAGCACAAAACACACGACGCCAGACACAAGATATCACCAACACTGAACAGCGGCCTCAAACACAACAGACAGCGGCCTCAGACACAACAGACACCGCCAGGGAGAAGCACCACCGCGATCACCACCACAACCAGATTTACATATGGAGACTGAGGAATCTCTTGCCAAATTGACACTTGCAACTTTACTACGGCCAGCTCGCACATGGAACACACCAGAGGGATTGGAACCTTTCCTAGATCCTGATTTCATCTTGGATCTGGTACAGAAGACCGACACTGAAACAACAACAGCCACACCACCGCAATCAACTGGCATCAACGCAGATGACATAGGGAAACAAGATAACTCCACAAACACAGACAACAACCCTCATTAACCCAGGTACTTTTCATACGATCCCCATTGCATTATATGGAGGGATATGCAGCATCGTTATCAAAAACATCTTGGCAAACAACATTCGACATACGCACACATTACAAGAAAAGATGCGTTCCTTATGGATTCAACTGTATAATAAAGAAAGAGACTATCACTACCCAACGGAAATATCTACACACTTGAAGACACCAGAGAAGATAGTAAGGCAGGCTACTACCCAAGTCTTTAGTAGATAGAGCAGGTTCCACTTTTGCCGTTTTTACCTGATTCTTACAGAAACTTTTTTTATGTATGAGACATGTATGTATTTGTCTTTATAAGGTTCCATTTTTGCCATTTTACCTGATTCTTACAGAACATATTTTTTACTTTATGTCTGAAACATGTATTTACTCGTCTTTATTAAAGTATTACTCACTTAAGAAAACTCTTCTTCTTGCTAATGTAGCCAGGTGTCCTCAAACGTTATTTTATACATGTTAATTGTACATTACCATTTTAGAACCGGCACTTTTATCCGAACGATGAACTTTTTGGAAAAATCGTCCTTATATTTCCTAATAATATTTCAATGACAAATCGTTTTAGTGAATCTGAAGGCAAAAAGCTATTTTTTCCACACTTGCTTTAAAGGCATACTACCTTTCCGGAAGAAAACATAAAAGGTTTTTAAAAACATGAATAACATCAGAAAATACATACCAATGGCCTAAGATGAGGTAACAACACCAAAACATATGCAAGATTTGCAGTGATAGTCAACTACCGCGCGGTATTTAGGACGACGGCGGGAAACATAAGACGACCCGCGTTATGAAAATTAACATTTTATTTATTTTAATCAAATTGTTCAGAATGTGATGACACGTGTAGTATTAACGGTAAGTTAATAACTTTAGCGACTATACAAAAATATCGATCTCGTTTTACTTTTCCCATTTTAGAAATTAAAAGCCGTTTCGGAAAGGTAGTGGGCCTTTTAAGTATATATTCAGATAAAGTTAAATTAATGCAATGAGAAATAACAGACTTCTAGCCTGCCTGAAAGACAAATTACTTCGTAATGTAGTAAGTAATAAAGCAACTGAATCCCCCCATTTTTTTATATCCCGACCTACCTTACATTTCAATTATGTAACGTGTGTCATGCATACAACTTTTGTTTTCCTGATTATATAATTCATAGAATAAAAACTGATTAAAAACATTATAAAATGAGCACAAATAATATGGTTCCCTGTATTCTCAGATATGCAAGGAAATGTCTTAGACAGCATGGATTATCGCTCCATGCACGACTTAACAAATGGAAACCGATGACCATTAGCGAGTTCAAGGGCTTCCTAGCAGTCGTAATCAACATGGGTTTGATACGGAAATTCACTATTAGCGAATATTGGAATCAGAAACTGGACAGTCAATCCACCAAGTGGTTTCAAAAGATGTTTCCGAGGAACCGATTCCAGTTGATATTGAAATGCTTCCCTATCACAAAAGTGAGAAACTTCCCAAACGGAACAGTCCTGAATACATGTACTTGCACAGTTCAACATGTTGCACTTATCATAAAACGTAAACGAGAACTCATTCCTCTTCATGGCGTTATAAATATAAAGGCGGGAGACGTTTTACGATATCATAATTTTGCAAAAGTCTAACTTTTTACTAGATATTGGTTAATTTCATATTAAATATGGTACGATTTTCCACTATTCTCATTGGCTATGTAGCATATCAACACAGTGTTTCCATTTTTAGAAGCACCTTGTTAATATAACTTTGTTATAACTTTATTGCCCACACGTTAGTTCTTCAAGGTGGCGTCCTATGACTAACGATTTTTTTTGTAATTAACATGCACCTTTGGAAAGCCGTAAGAAGCTACATAAAGTCAAGGACATCTGATTCGGTTTATATGGTGTTATACCACCCGCGGTCATTATTTCAAGGAGTTATAAATAACACCATGCGAACCTCAACAAATATCCATAATTGATATACAGTGTCGTGCCAAAAGTCTTTCACATTTTATGACGCGTCGTCGGTCAATACCCGGAAGTAATTACAGTTTCTTTCCTCGCGATTCAAAAATTGGTACTAGAATCGGAACTCTTTTGTGTTGTGCAAGATGTAGTGCAGGGGTTATCTCCCATATCTGTCAAATTCGCGTGGGGCTATTTTTAGTTTTGTAGCAGACGTCAACAATCATGAAGGATGGTTCGCCGGGAATTGACGTTGGCTGAAAAGGAACAAGTGGTACGATTGAAAGAAGGTGGTAGAAAAGTTGTAGATATTGCCAAAATTGTAGGATTCTCCCTTTCAAGTATCAGTAATTTTTTAAAGAATTTCAAAGAAAGAGAAAGTATTGAAAATAAGCAGCGAAGCGGGCGGCCCAGATTAACAAGTGAACAGGGGGATCGACAACTTTTTCGCCTAGTAAAACATTATCGTCGGCAAACATTGACAGATTTATCTACACAATTTAATTCATTTACTCCTGTTAAAGTTTCAAAACGTACTGTACAGGGAAGATTACATTTTGAGGGTTATTCCAGGCGGTCTGTATGTAAAACGTTGACGATATCGGCAGTTAACAGGAAAAAACGAGTTGAGTGGTGCCGTGGACATAAAAATTGGACAATTTCTGAAAAATTGGAACACTGTAATATTCTCTGATGAGACACAAGTAGTTTTAGGCACTGATCAAAAAGTGTATGTGTGGAGAAAAGCCGACGAGAAATGGCGTCCCGAGTGTTTGGGGATCAGGACTGTACGTCACGGTAGTTCCCGAGTGTCAGTGTCGTTTTGGGGGTGTGTTTGTGCCTCCGGAGTAGGTGTGCTGAGACCAATAGAAGGAAATTTAAATACAGATAAGTACATTGAACTATTAGATCAAAATTTATGGCCTGTTATATCTTGAAACATTTTCCCGATAAGCCTTGGATATTCCAAGATGATAACTGTCCTGCACACATGTCGGGAAGGGCCCAGCAGTGGAAAACAGAAAACAATATTAATTGTTTAACCTGGCCTTCTCAGTCTCCAGATATAAACATTATTGAAAATGTATGGAGAATGATTAAGATTTGTCTACAGAGAGTGCAGCATACTATTAAAAGTCGCCAAGAACTTATTGATGCTGTAACTTTGATTTGGACTTCATTTACTCCGGGGTATATTGCTGCGCTGTATGCAACTTTACCAAGACGAGTCCAAGCAGTAATTAAGGCAAAGGGTCAAGCAACAAAATACCAAAATATCAGGTAGGTGTGTTCCATGGTTATTGATGCTGTAACTCTGATTTGGACTTCATTTACTCCGGGGTATATTGCTGCGCTGTATGCAACTTTACCAAGACGAGTCCAAGCAGTAATTAAGGCAAAGGGTCACGCAACAAAATACCAAAATATCAGGTAGGTGTGTGTTCCATGGTTTCTGAGTTATGGTTTTCTAAAGTTGCAATATATCAATTCACAAGACGACGAGACGTCATAAAAAATGTGAAAGACTTTTGGCACGTCACTGTATAAGCATTGAAAGAGAATGTATGTGTATCATACATTAAAAGATATTCGGATGAGTGGATAACGTGAGATACATGTATATCTAATACGTTAACCAAGGAAGCATATAAATATGCTTAACATAAATTATATCATAAGCTTCTAATAGCTCAATCGGCGCATCCGGCTAGCGTTCGGAGATACTGGGTTCGAAGCTACATTTTATACAAGTTATTGGTAAAGTGATTTTACAATTGCGATAAAAATGGCACTATATAAAAGACATTATTATCCTATAGAAATATTTATCATATATTATTATGAGATCATTTACGTACGATAAACATGTTGATTCGGAGTTATATACCAACCAAGGGTGTAATATTTCATATAATAAATGTTTTATATCCGCTGTGTCGTTTCCTGACATAGTTTCAATAAATTGTTTCTTATATGTAAACAGAATGCATTCACATGTATATGAATGATTTGGATTTTTTTCAGACCCGACGGACACTTTAAACCTCTGCTGGATTTCGTACCTCAAAGGGAAGTGTCTGTTGATGAAGCACTGGTCGGGACACGTGGCAGAACTGCTATGTTGCAATATATACCGACATAGTCTTACAAATTTGGAGTGAAATTTTGGGTTCTGGCCGAAAGTTGTAGTTGTTGTGGTTGGCATGTGTTGTTATCTTGGAAAGGTTTTCAGCCTTCTCCTGTTGGAGAGTTTGTTTGTTTGTTTGATTAATTAAAGTCCTATTAACAGCTATGTTCATGTAAGGACGGCCTCCCATGTATGCGGTGTGTTGTGTGAGGTGCGTGTTTTGGGAGACTGCGGTATATTCGTGTTGTGTCTTCTTGTATAGTGGAACTGTTGCCATTTTCATAGTGCTATATCACTGAAGCATGCCGCCGAAGACACCAAACAACACACCCAACCAGGTCATATTATACTGACAACGTGCGAACCAGTCGTCCCACTCTCTTAATGCTGAGCAACTGTACGCACTAGCAGAAACTACCACTTTTATAGACTTTGGTGTGTCTCGGCCGGGGAGAGAACCAAAAGCCTTCAGCATAGTGGCGAGCTCAAGAGTGAGTTGGTGACATTAGGAAGTGGAACGTAAGCTAGGAAGAAAGAAAAGATAATATCATGAATTTAGTCGCCTTTTACCATGCAATAAGGACAGCAGATCTATTTCTTCTGTCTTATCTGCAGGAACAATTTGTGAATGGCGTAATTGTAGCTGGTTCTTATAGTTATCTACTTATCGGAATATCAGTAGAGTGGTTCGTCTTATCTGAAGTTTCACTTCTTACCGAAGTCCATTATGAGTAGTATCTATTCTTTGGGCAAGTTCATTGAGAACTGTCGCAGTGTCGCTGTTGCCCTTAATCGAGAAACAAGTGTTCTGAGAAGCTGGTATCTTGTATAAGGCATCTATATTCGAGGCAAGTTCCTAAGCATAGACATAAATTCGTTCTTACTTTCCATGACTCTTTTCATCTTTCCTTCTACTTTTTTTATTCCCGGTAATTTAAAGTTTAAAGACATTAAAATAATCAAAGAAACAAACAGATCTATCTTTTTCGCTCCATATTAAGAGAAGAAGATAAATAATACGGTGGCTACTTTGGTAGATTCCTTGCACAATCTGATTAACCCTTTCGCTGCCACGGCCAAATTTCAAAGGTGTCTACGTTGTGGAGATTATGACGTCGTGAATACTACGCAACGTGACGTTTTACATTTACATTTTTGTTAAGGTTTTGTCGACGTTCTAAGTAAAATTTCATCATATACAACATGTATCTAAAATATATATATTTTCACCACTTCGTATCAGTTTCGTAAACTCGTTCTGATACCATTAGTAACATTCCTTTTTGTAAGGTAGACATAAAAGTAAACGAAATGTTTCCATTGCTTACGTCTTCTAAGTTTATATACTCATTTGAAGGAATATAATTTATGTGTTTTTCATTTCATTTGAGTACATGTTCGTGGAGTGTAACGTTATCAGAAGCCTTGGCTAGCGAAGATGATAATAAAGCCACCAACTAAGGACATATACATGTATATGCAAATGTGTTATCTTGTATACTAATGATAGTGTTACACAACAAGTATGTATTTTTAGCAAATTAATATCAAATATAGATGTAGGCGGGGGATTCTTTTAATCTATTTTGCACTTTTTTCACACTTGTACTATAGAGTCAGTAATTAGAACATAACTTGAAACACAAATGATGCTTTCCTAAGCATGTGTGTATCCTAATTATGCCGAGATCGGTTAATCCTCTATAATGGTACATACATGGCGCGCAACACATAGTTTGTGAACACCGGCTTTGCATCGTGTACATCTTGTTTTACAACGGCGACGGACTCTGTGTTGTCGATCTGAGCACACGGAACATACATAGAAGACCGTCCTTACATGACCATAGCTGTAAATAGGACGTTAATTAACCAAACAAACAAAAGCACTGTTAGCGTTAGTACTGTAGCTGCTGCCACTATTAATTGATAGTAAAAGGCGACTAAATTTAGGATTTCATCTTTTCTCTCCATCCTAACTTTGTTCTTCCTAACGTCTCCCTTGACACCGCCTCATTTCTACACTTTGGCTGAGCGCTCGCCGTTGTGAAGAAGGTTCTGTCCCCTAGCCGGAACACACCAAAGTCTATAAAAGTGGTATTTTCTGCTCCTGCTTAGCGCTCAGCATAATGGGAATGGGGCGACCGTTTTTCCCTTGCTGTCAAACAGAGGGCGAGAAGGAGAAGGTTTATATAGGCTTATCCTGTTATCTAATCCTTTTATGTGTATCTGTATATGAAATGAAACTATCGGAGGGCGCTCTTTACTGGCATAACAAGGGCAACAGTTCCACTATACAGGAAGACACAACAATTTGTTTGTTTAATTAATTAACGTGAACATACCGCAGTCTCGCCAAATATTGGCACAATCAAGAAACACCTGTTTGAACCATTTATTGATTAATTGAATATCCCTGCAAATAGGGCGTAAGAATTGTACCTGTTGCTCTTGATGCATGATAGTAAAAGGCGACTAAATTCGGGATCTTATCTTTTCTTTCTTCTTACCTTACTTCCTTCTTCCTAACGCTGCCCTGCAGGTAGGGCGTGGAAATTGTTCCTGCTGCTCCTATTGCATGATCGTATAAGGCGACAAAATTTAGAATCTTATTTTTTCTTTCTTCCTAAATTACTTTATTCTTCCTAACGTCTCCCCTGACATCACCTCACTTTTAGCCTTTGGTTGAGGTTTAACCCTGTGAGGAAGGCTCTGGGTTTTGTCCCCTGGCCGAGACACACCAAAGTCTATAAAAGTGGTAGTTTCTGCTTCTGCTTAGCGCTTAGCATAACGGGAGTGGAATGACAGGTTATAAATGCGACTTGCGAGACTTGAGGGTGGCTTAACTCTTTCAGTTAGGAAGAGGAGAATAGGGGCAGCAGGTACAATTCTAACGCCCTACCTGCTGGGCTTTCATTTTAGTGTTTTAACAAGCGTTTCAAATCAACGATATGATCAACCACGTGGCAGATTTAACTGCAGTCTCCCAAAACACGCACCTCGCATAACATACACACAACACACCACATACATGGGAGGTTGTCTTTACGTGACCATAGCTGTTAATGGGACGTTAATTAATCAAACAAACAAAATATATGTAGATTCCCCTAGAACCTTAGTTGTGCATATTGCATTTTCGGACCGAGCGGTCAACAAGATGGCCGTTAGGTAATTGAAGTTTGTTAAATATCTCAGGAAGTACTGATTTTTTTTCTTCTCAAATCTCATGTAATACTATGATTTGTTTGTTTGTTTGTTTGATTATTTTAACGTCCTATTAACAGCCAGGGTCAGTAATACTATGAAGTAAAAGTTTGAAAAGCAGAGAAAAGATTCCTCTTTCCATTGTCAGACGTAGATCATTCTTTGGTTGGCGCCAAGATTTTACATGACCGTAGCTGTTAATTGAACGTTAATTAATCAAACAAACAAATCATTATTCAGGTATGGATTAAACACATATCTAATTTGTGCCAAATCTGTTGTACTGCCGTAGAACTGTTTTTGGAAGACAATATTGATGGTAACTCTTGTGACAACAACCGGTTGCCCAAAAGAGTGCCCTATCATTTTGACAGACTGAGCAACTTCCAAACATACAAACTTTACATATGAGATACTCTGTAAAGGGATTCAGCGCGACATTTTCCTCATCCAAAATATTTGTGACTTGATGGCTTTCAGATATAGACTGTATTGGAACAAGTATGGCAATGCCAAGTGCCTTCAGTGAGCAAGCTTAAATCAACAGATACATTTTCTGCAGTCGGCAAACATGCACTGTGAAACCAGCGGCCACATCCCTCATTGTCACGGCCGACCCGCAAGATCCCATGATCCTCATCATACCACATGTATACACTTCATCTGCAAGCAACCAAGTGCGTCCCAAAGGTGAATCATGTGATTGCTCCGATTCGTTGTTTGCCTGTAAATTAAAGGTTCAATGTATTTTGTTATGATTTTTGTAAATTGTATTACCAATACATTGTTTGACAACTGCATGCTACAGTGACAATTACTAATTAAAGTATTTATAAGTTGTATCAAATTATGAATGAGGTTGAGATCAGTATGAAATGTACCTTTCGGCGTCTTTTTTTTTTTTTTTTTTTTTTTTTTAGGAAGGGGGTTGGGGTTCATTTTTGGTAGTTCTTCCAGGTTAGTTTTCGCGTTCTTTGCCTTTTGTCTTCACCATCTGCTATGTAAGATTTAAATATTTAGAAAATGGGACATTTAATTTCAATTGATTTCAGTAATATTTACTGATGGTGGAAGAAAGCAGGTGTACCTGCATTTAAAACTATTGACCAACAACAGCTATGATTTCCAAATTTGCCTTTCAAAATACTATGACAATTATCCTTCCTAATGCCTCCCTTGGCACCGCCTCGCTTCTGGCCTTGAGTTGAGCGTTCGCCCCTGTGAGGAAGGCTCTGGGTTCTGTCCCCTGTCCGAGACACACCGAAGTCTATAAAAGTGGTAGTTTCTGCTCCTGCTTAGCGCTCAGTGTACAGGGAGTGGGACGACTGGTTCGCCTGTTGTCAGTATAATATGACCGGGTGGGGTGTGTTGCTTGGTGTCTTCGGCGGCATGCTTCAGTGATATAGCACTGTAAAAAGGGCAAAAGTTCCACTATACAAGAAGACACTACATGAATATAACGCAGTTTCCCAAAACACGCACCTCGCACAACAAACACACCATACATGGTAGGCCGTCCTTACATGACCATAGCTGTTAATAGGACGTTAATTAATCAAACAAACAAACAAATAAGCACATCTGTAAATGAATACGTTACTTTTATTGTATTCAGATAAGTAATAATAAATTATGTTACCTTCTTACTTTTTCCCCTTGGTCTTATTTTGTTTGAGTTGCATGTAGATTTCGGCTCCTACCAAAGAATTTAAAGTAATTATCTCCTTATGAATTTGATAAAAGTATTTTAATTTAGATGAATTTACCAACAGCTAAGCTAAATGTTAGATCTCGTGACATGCAATGTTGATGTGCCATCATTTGAAGAAAACATGATGTAGTTTAGATGATTTTGTACTGACTGTTTTATTTCTTCATAAAAAGGACAAAGGTTGATATTAATATTACTCTTAAGATCAACATTTATTACTCAAAGATCAACATCTGCAAAACACCAAATATTATTATCATAATGATATGACATAATGTTTTAATTAAATTTAAAGACTTGCCTGTTATAACTCCAGAAGTAGATATGATTCGTGTCTGTTTGTCTTTTTGCAAGTAGTGTCTGGTATGGGAATAAAGATATCTGATTAACTAAAGGATGGCCCTATAACACAAATATTTGTGTTATAGGGCCATCAAAAGACAATTGTGTTTCCATAAGATGTTTTTTGTTATTATAAATACCTATTTTTTCCTATAATTAGATGATTGTTTACATATCCAACACTCAATGCTAGCTCTGAAAAGGATTTCTTTGAAGGCATAAACATGACGACATCTAGTGGCTGAAGCAAACATGTCGTATGGGGTGGAAAAACAAAATAATTCAACATTATTTGCTCTGGCCTCTTCAACTAATGCCAAGGGGGTGTGGCTTTCGTGGGTTCTGTCCCCTGGCCGAGACACACCAAAGTCTATAAAAGTGGTAGTTTGTTCTTCTTAGCGCTCAGCATACAGGGAGTAGGACGACTGGTTCCCCTGTTGTCAGTATAATGTGACCGGGTGGGGTGTGTTGTATGGTGTCTTCGGCGGCATGCTTCAGTGATACAGCACTATAAAAAAGGCAACAGTTCCACTATACAAGAAGACACAACACAAATATACCGCAGTCTCCCCAAACACGCACAACATACACACCGCATACATAGAGGCCGTCCTTACATGACCATAGCTGTTAATAAGACGTTAATTAATCAAACAAACAAACAAACTTGTTCATGGTTAACAGCAGGGGTCTCTCTTTAGAGGACTGTTTTAAGAAAATCATCCAGAACCACGTAAGAGACAGCTCCCCATCCATATAACCCTGCAGGTAGGACGTTAGAGTTGTACCTGCTGCCTCTATTGCATGATCGTAAAAGGCGACTAAATTTAGGATCTTATCTTTTCTCTTCTTCCTAACTGACTTTATCTTTCCTAATGCCTCCCTTGGCACCGCCTCACTTTTGGCATTGAGTTGAGCGTTCGCCACTGTGAGGAAGGCTCTGGGTTCTGTCCCCTGGCCGAGACACACCAAAGTCTATAAAAGTGGTAGTTTCTGCTCCTGCTTAGCGTTCAGCATACAGGGAGTGGGACGACTGGTTCGCCCGTTGTCAGTATAATGTGACCGGGTGGGGTGTGTTGCTTGGTGTCTTCGGCGGCATGCTTCAGTGATATAGCACTCTAAAAAGGGCAACAGTTTCACTATACAAGAAGACACAACACTAACATACCGCAGTCTCCCAGTACACTCACCTCGCACAACATACACGCAACACACCGCATACATGGGAGGCGCGTCCCTTACATGACCATAGCTGTTAATAGGACGTTAATAAATCAAACAAACAAAAAAACCATTGTCCGAAATCCAAAAGATCTGCAGGTATGCCTATGATACGAAATACCAGCATGACTAACTATTTCAGTAAAGCTGTGAAATTTTATTTTATAATGTGTAAGTGATTCTGATCTACCTCATTTGAACAAGCTTTGTGCTTTTCGAGATATTTAAGGATGTAAGCCATTTAATTATATTTTTTGCCTTGCATATATACAAATATACAGTTATAGTAATAATACAGATATGCCGGTAGTATTGCTGATTACATTTATATGTCAAAAGTCATTTTATTTTATTTCAGTTTTCAAAACTTGCCATCACGATAGGCCCCACTTGGAAAAGACTTTTCATAAATCACAAATGGTGGCAATACTTTCCCGTCAGCTGATATGCAGACTGCTGCTGTTGTGTGGGAATTTGTAACAGACATCTTTGTGTGGGATCCACGTCAATGAAGGTATGTTCTTGGCCGAACCCCGTTTCGTCCATGTTATAAATACATTGTGGTCTCAAATGGAAGTCTGCAATGTTAAAATAATGCATGCATTTTAAAAATACAAACGGTTA
Source organism: Argopecten irradians (assembly GCF_041381155.1). Classification (NCBI taxonomy): domain Eukaryota; kingdom Metazoa; phylum Mollusca; class Bivalvia; order Pectinida; family Pectinidae; genus Argopecten; species Argopecten irradians. Next base: position 11,424,412 of record NC_091147.1, on the reverse strand, counting down.
ATTACAATAAAAAAGACAGTATGTTTGATGATCTTGAGAAACACAGAATTCATCAAGCACGTCATTCTTGATTTATAAAAAAAATTTTAGATTGATATATTTTGATTTTAAATTTTCCTTGCTTCTCTACAGTTAAAAAGATAAAAAACTGGTATTTAAAAATTTTCATAGAATGCGTAAAATGAGTCTTTTTTTTTCGCGCAAATAGCCCGCCCCCCATCAATCACCTGTAAATGATAGAAAATTGTCTAATAACATATTTTACAAGTTTCGACCAAAATTTTCAAAATGTATACAATGTACTTACGAATGTTGCAGAATGGAGTCTATCATAAGCTATTATCGGATTGTCATAACAATAATCAATGTATACACAGTGTACATTTAAGCAATGAACTGTTACCAAATTGGACATACAGTTGATATGAAGCCCATCCGGAAGGAAGATAAATAGAATGTCGCCCGTTAGGGCGCCATGAATATTTATCTTTCGGACGGATGGGATAAATCATATATAAAATTTAATAAGTTAATGATTTCACAAGCAATCGAGTACATTGATAACTTACAACTAACCTCGCTGGTCGAGGCTTTCCTCAAGAATGTTTGGGGCTCTCCTTGGGTCTACTCTGGGCAATCCCTAGAAGACGCAATAATATTATAATAAAAGTTAATAACAAAAATGTTTTTGATATAAATTATCGGTTTTACTAACATGCCTGGTGCCGTTGAGTAATTAATAAACAATTAAATAAATAAATTTGGAGTTTCCAGTATGATAAAATTACCTTGTATCTGGAGCTACGAAAAATACCGGCTTCACAGATTGGCACTGCAGGTAGGGCGTTAGAATTGTACCTGCTGCCCCTATTGCATGATCGTAAAAGGCGACTAAATTTAGGACCTTATCTTTTCTATTCTTCCTTAATGACTTTATCTTTCCTAATGCCTCCCTTGGCACCGCCTCACTTTTGGCCTTGAGTTGAGCGTTCGCCCTGTGAGGAAGGCTCTGCGTTCTGTCCCCTGGCCGAGACACACCAAAGTTTAAAAAAGTGGTAGTTTCTACTCCTGCTTAGCGCTCAGTATAACGGGAGTGGGACGACTGGTTCGCCCGTTGTCAGTATAATGTGACCGGGTGGGTTGTGTTGCTTGGTGTCTTCGGCGCATGCTTCAGTGATAGCTAGCACTATAAAAAGGCAAACAGTTCCACTATACAAGAAGACACAACATATCAGAGTCTCTAAAACACTCACCTCGCACAAAATACACGCAACACACCGCATACATGGGAGGCCGTCCTTACATGATCATAGACGTTAATTAATCAAACAAACAAACAATAGATTTGGCACCGCCTCAGGAATTGAGTTGAGCGTTACCTCATGATGAACATAAAGCTTTGGCTTTTCGAGATAGTTAAGGATGTAACCAAAGTCTAAAAAATATAGTTTGCTTGCATATATACAAATTACAGACGCTAAGCATTTTAGTAATAATACAGATATGCCGTTAGTATAATGCTGATGGGTTTATTGCTTGTCAAAAGTCATTTTCATTTTATTTCAGTTTTCACTAAAAAAGGGCAATCAGTTCCACTATAGGAAGACACAACATGAAAATACTATTTCAGTAAATCCGAAAACATGGTGGCACAATACACGCAACACACATCTTTGTGTGGGACCCACGTCATGATCAGGGATGTTCTTGGCGAATTTCGTCCATGTTATAAAAACATTGTGGTCTCAAATGGAAGTTGCATATGTTAAAATAATGCATGCATTTTAAAAAAAGTACAAAACGGTTAATTTGAAAATTTACAGAGAATTTGATGATAGTGAGAAACACAGAATAATCAAGTCAAACGTCAATTCTTGATTTATAAAAAAAATTTTAGATTGATATACAAAGATTTTCAATTTGTCCTTGATTCTCTACAGTTCAAAAAGATAAAAAATGGCATTTAAAAATATGAATATCAATAAAAATGATCTTTTTTTTCGCGCAACATAGCCCGCCCCCCATCAATCACAACTGTAAATGAAAAAAATTGTCTAATAATACAGTATTTTACAAGTTTCATACCAAAATTTTCAAAATGTACAAATGTATTACGAATGTTTCAAGAATGGAGTCCATCATAAATATTATAATTTCATAACAATATATAATGTATACACAGTGTACATTTAAGCAATGAACTGGTTAATCTTCTTCAAAAAAATTGTATCTAAGCATTCCCTGATCCTGTTCAAGCCCTGGAAGGAAGAGAAATAAATGTCGTCAATGCCTTTATTAGGGCGCCATTAAAAATAATTATTTATCTTTCGGACGGGATGTATGGGATAAGTTGATTAGAATAATCTTTAATATTAAGTGATTTCACAATGCAATCGAGTAACATTGATAACTTAAAACTAACCTCCTGGTGTACATGGCTTTACTCAAGAATGTTTGGGGCTCTCCTCGGGGCTAAAATTCCCACCCCTATATGACTCACGCAAAAATATTATAATTAAAAAAGTTCGGTTACAAAAAAGTTTTCGATATAAAGTTTTCGGTTATTTACTACATCCCTGATCTGGTACAGTTGAGTAATTACCTACAAAATTAAATAAATGCTTTTGGAGTTTCTCAGTATGATAAAATTACCTTGTATCTGGAGCTACGAAAAATACCGGCTTCACAGATTGGCACTGCAGGTAGGGCGTTAGAATTGTACCTGCTGCCCCTATTGCATGATCGTAAAAGGCGACTAAATTTAGGACCTTATCTTTTCTATTCTTCCTTAATGACTTTATCTTTCCTAATGCCTCCCTTGGCACCGCCTCACTTTTGGCCTTGAGTTGAGCGTTCGCCCCTGTGAGGAAGGCTCTGGGTTCTGTCCCCTGGCCGAGACACACCAAAGTCTAAAAAAAGTGGTAGTTTCTGGCTCCTGCTTAGCGTCAGCACAGGGAGTGGGTCGTTGATTCGCCCGTTGGGCAGTATAATGTGACCGGGTGGGGTGTGTTGCTTGGTGTCTTCGGCGGCATGCCCATTCAGTGATAATAGCACTATAAAAAGGGCAAAAGAGTTCCACTATACAAGAAGACACAACATGATATACCTCACAGTCTCCCACCAAAGAATGTATTATCCTCCTCCTGAATGCACACACAGTCGCACAAAATACACGCAACACACCGCATACATGGGAGGCCGTCCTTACATGATCATAGCTGTTAATAGGACGTTAATTAATCAACAAACAAACAATGGCTGGCATGGTACATCAGATTAAGTGCTAAATGGCAACCGGACACTGATATAGCATTACAAATGCTGCTCCAGAAGCCGCCTAAATGGTAAATGCTTGAAAATTTTACAGAGACATGACAATTTTTGAGCTTACATCTGACAATGAACCATGAATGTTAATATTCCTCAATGACATAAAGAATATTATTACATTGTGTGGAGTACAAAAAATTATCACTTTGACCACTGTATTTCTATTCAAAAATCAATGGATACATTTCAAATATGCTTTTGTATCAATAAAATATATTGATTCTTGCATGATCGTAATAGCAACAATTTAATTTTATTAGGGCCGTCTTCTACAATGACAACTATATTATTTCCGAAAAATCAAACAATGACAATAACGCCTCACATTTGGTCTTCAAATTCATCTGTGAGGAATACTACATTGTGATATGTAAATGACCATCACACCGGTAACCATTTACAATAGATAATATTTCTGATAATCTTCAATAATTTGCGGAGAATGGTTCGCCCGTTTGACATACAACAGGACCTGGTCCTTCGTGGGGCAAACAGATTGTCTATAATGCGGCATGCTTCATTGATAGATAGCACTATAACAATAAGAACAGTTCAACTTTATACATGAAAACACGAAAAAATAACATTTATTTCCCAGTGAACAAAACGCATTCAAAATAATCGCTACACGCCGCATTTATGGGAGACAATGTGCCTTTACAAGAACATATTTTTTAATTAATCTTGATTGACAAACCTTGACATCATAGCCAGAATTACAATATCAAAATTCCAAAATTTCAAATGGACAACATTTAAACCACAATATTATAAGTATACACATGGATATTTAATGAATTTGTCTATTATTCCCTTTAATGTAATGAAGTTGTACAACAACTATTATGGTCATGCTTCACTCTCATGAAAACTATTTGACACTGATCAGGAGCAATTAATGGTTTTACAAGTTCCCTCCATGGTTTATTTAAAACACAATTTTGTCCTGAAGTGTATTTGAATGCTTTATTTCAATTTCAAGTTAATAACACTGGGTTCTTAAATTAAATTAAGCATATTTCCTGTTTTTAGTTAATGATCCTGTCCAAATCCTCAGAGTCCATTTCCTAGAGCTGTGTTGAATCTTCAAATACCCTGATACAATTCGAAAAAAAAAAATCTATTTAACTGTCTAAATTTTGCTGTAGGAATACATAAAAGTACATAGTACTAAATGTAATGAATTAGTTTATTATAGCTGTCTATATAGTCTTAACAAAGTACAAAACTATTTGTCGGGTATACATACTCGTGTCAGTATTTAGTACACCACATAATAATTACATGGAATGCAATTCATTTGATAAAAAAAGCCATGGTCTATGGTGGTGCGACAGTTCCCTGTCGGGCGACTACGGGGGACAATTCCTAACTAACTACGTACCATATAACTTTTTTGATTATCGCCCCTATGAAATGCGTCAGTGGCGCCCGGGGTAAGCACTTTTGAGCGGCAATTTACATGACAGAGCCATTGTATGAAAGTAATACGTCAGCCGGCATTTGTAGCTTAAAGAGGTCGTTAATTACAAGCGTTACATAGGTGTAGCGAGTTACGTTTGGATATTGAAACTGGGTCGTTAAGCACTTAAATTTAATGCCGCTTTCAGTGAAATAGATTAAATACATTCATAAAATACTGTGTCTTCATAATACACATAATCTGGGTCAGATTAGATATGTTAGATCAATTTTGGAATCGTTCTTAATTTCCTGAGTCAAAAATTTTACGAATCCGGAACACATTTGTCCTGATATAAAGGCTTTGCAAGCACCATTGCTAGGTTTCCTGTATATTGCCTTTTTGCAATTAGGGCGTAAATTATGTACCTGCTGCCCCTATTGCATGATCGTAAAAGGCGATAAATTTAGATATAGAATTTTCTCTTCTTCCTAACTGACTTTAAGAAGTTTCTAATGCCTCCTTGGCACCGCCTCACTTTTGTCTTGAGTTGAGCGTTCGCCCCTGTGAGGAAGGCTCTGGGTTCTGTCCCCTGGCCGAGACACAAAGTATATAAAAGTAGTAGTTTCTGCTCCTGCTTGGCGCTCCGCATACAGGGAGAAGGACGACTGGTTCCCCCATTGTGACCGAGTGGGGTGTGTTGCTTGGTGTCTTCGGCGGCATGCTTCAGTGATATAGCACTTAAAAAAGGCAACAGTTCCACTATACAAGAAGACACTACATTAGTATACCGCAGTCTCCCAAAACACTCACCTCGCACAACATACATGCAAGCTCACACCGCATACATGGGTGGCCGTCCTTACCCGTAGCTGTAAAATAGGACCATTTTGTTTGACAACATTGCACACGTTGATGCGAGGTACCCGTCGGTATATGTTCATGTAATGTGTTCTTCTTGTATAGTGAATTTTGATTTTTATAATGAAACTATATCACGGTAAGCATGCCAAAGACATCAAGCAACAACCTCACCCTTTACAAATTCAATATACTGACGAACGGGCAAACCAGTCTATTTTCCATTTCCGTTATTGGGAGCTTAAGCCGGAGCCAGAATTACAACTTTTTTAGTTAATGATGTCTCGGCTAGGGGACAAACCCAGAGCGAATGAGAAGTGATTTGAATTGGTCAAATACTTTTCTTTGTACAATAGTTAAAAAATTTCAATTTATTCCATAATTGCTTGACATTACATAAAAGTTATAAATTGTTGATGTTAGGTGTGTTAAATATGGCTTCATAGATTTTACAAAGTACAAGACTATTGGTCGGTTATGTCTCGATGGCCAGGGGATTTAGAACACCACATTAGCAAAACTTCCTAGGAATGCGATTTGATAAATAGCCTTGGTCAACCAAAGGCCAAAAGTTTCCCTGTCCTGATCAAGGGAGACTCTAGGAGGACGATCCACAAAGTAATTTTTTTTGAAAGAAAAGATAAGATCCTAAATTGTAAGTCGATAGTTTTACGATCATGCTAATAGGGGCAGCAGGTACAATTCTTGGCCCTACCTGCAGAGCCATTGGAGAAGTGTAAAATAATCAAAAAATACAAGTTAATTACGAAATTTGATGTATGCGAGTTAACGTTCGACTATTTTTGGTCCTATGAATTTCTTGAATTGTAATTCTAGAAAAATTAAAACAATTAACTGGCTTGGTTAAACAATAAAGAAACAATGCAAGTTATCTTTAGTTTTAATATGGACTTGCCCACTTTTTTTTCGCTGGTGAATAGATTTACAAAACCTCCGAAAATATTTTTTATTTGATTATGATTTATCTTATTCACCAAAAAAAATTTTAACACGGCATAACATGTATTTCTGCAACTTTCCGGTTAAACGTCATCAGATGATGCCATCTCTTTGATGTCAAAAATTATAAAAAAAAAAATAATTTCAGCCATAAATTTAAAAATTGTCCAAATACAACAATCCTAATCTACCAGGAAATGATTCGATGAAATGAATCATTGTGTCATTAGCCTACTGGAATGAAAAAGAGAATGTTGTGTGTGTGTGTGTGTGTGTGGTGTGTGAGTAGTTAAATAAAACTAAAATAATATAATCAATATTGTAATGCCTGCAGATGACCCAGGAAATAAGATCGATTTTCTTAATCAATTTGTTTAAAAATGAAATCAGACAGGAGCAGAGTATTTAGACATTTCAACAACATTATATAATTAACTGATTATTTTATGGAGATCATGATCCTATTTTTTCCATTGTGTGCTATAACTTCACACAGTGCATACATAACGGTTAGGCCTGCTTGAGCAAACACATGTCGTATAAACTTCTATGGTGTAACCGCTCATTTGCATTGCAACTCATCATGGATTGTGTTAGAATCAGTTAACTTTTAATTTCAATAGTAATATATATAGCTGATAAGTTTTGTGTTTTTTCTTCATCAACATGCTATTAATATTGAACGATGTCTGCACTTTATGCCATCTTTGATAGCTTCTGAAAAACCGTATGACTATCTACTCGGCGTTTGAATCAAATAGAATACTATAATCATCACTACAAAACATGCATCTTATCGATGTGAGTTTGATAGAAACCACGACCCGCGATATACGCAACATTGCACGCTAGACCTAATTAGGATTGTGTACGTAATTTATCAATTAACCGTTATAGATAGCCCTATGGTGTGTGCATTGACCCCTGTACGATATAGACACTCAGTGAGAGTGGGTCCCGACAGTCCAATTGTTCTATTTGCCCGCAAGCATTAGGTAAAATCTAGGGGCTCACCAAGGGATATTTTACGATGGCGTAACCGATTGGCCCTGCAGGTAGGGCGTTAGAATTGTACCTGCTGCCCCTATTGCATGGTCGTAAAAGGCGACTAAATTTAGGATATTATCTTTTCTTTCTCCCTAAATTACTTTGTTCTTCCTAGAGTCTCCCTTGACACCACGCTCACTTTTGGCCTTTGGTTGAGCGTTCGCCCCTGTGAGGAAGGCTCTGGCTGTGTTCTGTCCCCTGACCGGGACACACCGAAGTCTATAAAAGTTGTAGTTTCTGCTCCGGCTTAGCGCTCAGCATAACGGGAGTGGGACGACTGGTTCGCCCGTTGTCAGTACAATGTGACCTGGGTGGGGCATGTTGCTTGTTTTCTATGGCGGCAAGCTTCAGTGATATAGCACTATAAAAAGGGCAACAGTTCAACTATACATGAAGACACGACACTAACATACCAGTCTCCCAAAACAAAAACGCACTTCACACACGCAACACGCCGCATACATGGGAGACCGTCCTTACATGACCGTGGATGTTAATTAATCAATCAAACAAACCTTGACATCATAGCCCTCAAATGACAAATAAATAATAAAAAATTTCAAATTAAGCATACATTCCCTTAACCACAATGACCATAACATACACATGAATTTAATGAATCTTGTCTATTATTGTTAATGTAATGATGTTCAACACTAGTATGGTCATTGTTCACGCATGAAACTATTATGACACAGATGTTAGCAATTAGCATCACTTTTACAAGTTTAAATCTTTAACAAACACAATAACTGCAAGCCTATTTGAATGCTTCTTTTTCCATTTCAAGTTAATTGGGTTCTTAAATTAAATTAAGCCATATTTCCTGTTTTTAGTTAATGATCCTGTCCAAATCCTGCAGAGTCCATTTCCCTGGCTGATAGTTGAATTTTCAAATACTTTTCCTGATACAATTCGAAAAAAAAATCTGCATTTAACTTCTAAATTATGCTGTAGGAATACATAAAAGTACATAAATGTAATGAATTAGGTGTTAAATATAGCTGTCTATATAGTATACAAAGTACAAACTATTTGTCGGTATACACGACTCGTGTCAGTATTTAGTACACCACATAATAATTACTAGGAATGCAATTTGATAATAGCCATGGTCTATTTTGCGACAGTTCCCTGTCCTTGACTACGGGAGACTATAGACGTATCCATATAACTTTTTTTGAGTTATCGCCCTTTGTAAAGCGATAGTGGCGCCCGGGGTAAAGCAACTTCCGGTTTACATGGACAGAGCCATTGTATGAAAGTGGACGTCAGCCGGCTTTCGCTTAAAACTCGTTAATTGACGAAACGTTAGAGGTGTATGCGAGTTACGTTTGGATATTGTTGGTCGTTAATTACGAAACGTTAGAGGTGTAAGTGTGAGTTACGTAGTTGGATATTGAACTGTTGGTTAAACCACATGAAAGAATATTATTAACTGTCAAGTTAAATTTAGTGCCAAAACTATAGGCCATGGGCTAGGAGGTCCCACATGAACCCCCCCCCCCCCCACCCCCCAAACCTCCGAACCAATATTTTTCTGAACCCTTATGACTCACTGATCACAAATAAAAATGTTAACATTGCAAAAGTTGGGATGAACTTCCGGTTATGACGTCATAAAGATGGCCGCCATCTCGAATTTGACTATCAAAATTATCACCAATCGAACAACAAATACATTTCAGGGCCAAAATTCCACAATAAATGTAATGATTTCTACGCAGGAAAGGAAAAAGTTGTGTGTGTGTGTGTGGTGTGTGTGTGTTGTGTGTGTGTGTGTGTGTGTGTGTGTGTGTGTGTGTGTGTGTGTGGTGTGTGTGTGTGTTGTGTGTGTTAAATAAAACTAAAATAATATAATCAATATTGTAATGCCTGCAGATGACCCAGGAAATAAGATCGATTTTCTCAATCAATTTGTTTAAAAATGAAATCAGACAGGAGCAGAGTATTTAGACCTTTCAACAACATTATATAATTAACTGATTATTTTATGGGAGATCATGAAACCTATTTTTCCTTTGTGTGCTATAACTTCACACAGTGCATACATAACGGTTAGGCCTGCTTGAGCAAACACATGCCCCACTCACCCCTCGTGTATAAACTTCTATGGTGTAACCGCTCATTTGCATTGCAACTCATCATGGATTGTGTGTGTTAGAATCAGTTAACTGTTAATTTCAATAGTAATATAATATAGCTGATAAGTTTTGTGTTTTTTCTTCATCAACATGCCTATTAATATTGAACGATGTCTGCACTTTATGCCATCTTTGATAGCTTCTGAAAAACCGTATGACTATCTACTCGGCGTTTGAATCAAATAGAATACTATAATCATCACTACAAAACATGCATCTTATCGATGTGAGTTGATAGAAACCACGACCCGCGATATACGCAACCATTGCAACGCTAGACCTAATTAGGATGTGTACGTAATTTATCAATTTAACCGTTATAGAGATAGCCTATGGTGTGTGCATTGACCCTGTACAGATATATTACACTCAGGTGAGAGTGTTGGGCCCGACAGCATGATCGTAAAAGGCTACTAAATTTAGAATTTTATTTTTCTCGTCTCCCTAAATGACTTTAATCTCCCTTGGCACCGCCTCACTTTTGGTCTTGAGTTGAGCGTTCGCCCCTGTGAGGAAGGCTCTGGCTGTGTTCTGTCCCCTGACCGAGACACACCGAAGTCTATAAAAGTTGTAGCTTCTGCTCCGGCTTAGCGCTCAGCATACCGGGAGTGGGACGACTGGTTCGCCCGTTGTCAGTACAATGTGACCTGGGTGGGGCATGTTGCTTGTTGTCTATGGCGGCAAGCTTCAGCTTATAGCACTATAAAAAGGGCAACAGTTCAACTATACATGAAGACACGACACTAACATACCAGTCTCCCAAAACACGCACCTCGCACAACATACACGCAACACACCGCATACATGGGGGGCGTCCTTACATGACCGTGGATGTTAATTAATCAATCAAACAAACAAACCTTGACATCATAGCCCTCAAATGACAAATAAATAATAACAAATTTCAAATTAAGCATACATTCCCTTAACCACAATGACCATAACATACACATGAATTTAATGAATCCTGTCTATATTGTTAATGTAATGATGTTCAACACTAGTATGGTCATTGTTCACACATGAAACTATTATGACACGGATGTTAGCAATTAGCATCACTTTTACAAATTTAAATCATTAACAAACACAATAACTGCGAGCATATTTGAATGCTTCTATTTCCATTTCAAGTTAATTGGGTTCTTAAATTAAATTAAGCCATATTTCCTGTTTTTAGTTAATGATCCTGTCCAAATCCTGCAGAGTCCATTTCCCTGGCTGATAGTTGAATTTTCAAATACTTTTCCTGATACAATTCGAAAAAAAATTGCATTTCACTTCTAAATTATGCTGTAGGAATACATAAAAGTACATAAATGTAATGAATTAGGTGTTAAATATGGCTGTCTATATATAGTATACAAAGTACAAACTATTTGTCAGTATTTAGTACACCACATGATAATTACTAGGAATGCAATTTGATAATAGCCATGGTCTATTTTGCGACAGTTCCCTGTCCTTGACTACGGGAGACTATAGACGTATCCATATAACTTTTTTTGAGTTATCGCCCTTTGTAAAGCGATAGTGGCGCCCGGAGTAAAGCAACTTCCGGTTTACATGGACAGAGCCATTGTTTGAAAGTGGACGTCAGCCGACTTTCGCTTAAAACTCGTTAATTACGAAACGTTAGAGGTGTATGCGAGTTACGTTTGGATATTGAACTGTTGGTCGTTAATTACGAAACGTTAGAGGTGTATGTGAGTTTACGTTTGGATATTGAACTGTTGGTTAAACCACATGAAAGAATATTATTAACTGTCAAGTTAAATTTAGTGCAAAAACTATAGGCCATGGGCTAGGAGGGTCCCACATGAACCCCCCCCCCCCCCCCCCCAAACCTCCGAACCAATATTTTTCTGAACCCTTATGACTCACTGATCACAAATAACAATGTTAACATTGCAAAAGTTGGGATGAACTTCCGTTTATGACGTCATCAAGATGGCCGCCATCTCGAATTTGACTGAAAAATTGAAAAATAGTCATAACATTGACATTTTTCAACCGAAAAAAATATCAAAATTATCACAATCGAACAACAAATACATTTCAGGGCCAAAAATTCCAATAAATGTAGTGATTTCTACGCAGGAAAGGAAAAAGTGTGTGTGTGTGTGTGTGTGAGGGTGTGTGTGTGTGTGTGTGTGTGTGTGTGTGTGAGTAGTTAAATAAAACTAAAATAATATAATCAATATTGTAATGCCTGCAGATGACCCAGGAAATAAGATCGATTTTCTTAATCAATTTGTTTAAAAATGAAATCAGACAGGAGCAGAGTATTTAGACATTTCAACAACATTATATAATTAACTGATTATTTTATGGAGATCATGATCCTATTTTTTCCATTGTGTGCTATAACTTCACACAGTGCATACATAACGGTTAGGCCTGCTTGAGCAAACACATGTCGTATAAACTTCTATGGTGTAACCGCTCATTTGCATTGCAACTCATCATGGATTGTGTTAGAATCAGTTAACTTTTAATTTCAATAGTAATATATATAGCTGATAAGTTTTGTGTTTTTTCTTCATCAACATGCTATTAATATTGAACGATGTCTGCACTTTATGCCATCTTTGATAGCTTCTGAAAAACCGTATGACTATCTACTCGGCGTTTGAATCAAATAGAATACTATAATCATCACTACAAAACATGCATCTTATCGATGTGAGTTGATAGAAACCACGACCCGCGATATACGCAACCATTGCACGCTAGACCTAATTAGGATGTGTACGTAATTTATCAATTAACCGTTATAGATAACCTATGGTGTGTGCATTGACCCCTGTACGATATAGACACTCAGGTGAGAGTGGGTCCCGACAGTCCATTGTTCTATTTGCCCGCAAGCATAAGGTAAAATCTAGGGGCTCACCAAGGGATATTTTACGATGGCGTAACCGATTGGCCCTGCAGGTAGGGCGTTAGAATTGTACCTGCTGCCCCTATTGCATGGTCGTAAAAGGCGACTAAATTAAGGATATTATCTTTTCTTTCTCCCTAAATTACTTTGTTCTTCCTAGAGTCTCCCTTGACACCACCTCACTTTTGGCCTTTGGTTGAGCGCTCGCCCCTGTGAGGAAGGCTCTGGGTTCTGTCCCCTGGCCGAGACACACCTAAGTCTCTAAAAGTGGTAGTTTCTGCTCCTGCTTAGCGCTCAGCGCAACGGGAGTGGGACGACTGGTTTGCCCGTTGTCAGTATAATGTGACCGGGTGGATTGTGTTGCTTGGTGTTTTCGACAACATGCTTCAGTGATATAGCACTATAAAAAGGGCAACAGTTCCACTATACAAGAAGACACAAAATGAATATACTGCAGTCTCCCAAAACATGCACCTCGCACAACATACACGCAACACACATACATGGGAGGCCGTCCTTACATGACCATAGCTGTTAATAGGACGTTAATTAATCAAACAAACAAACAAATCTTTTAATGATGGCGCTGCAGAATTTTACGATGGCGGCCCGCCATCATAAAACAGGTCATGGTGAACACTGATATGTATGTATTACACCACTATGGAGAAGATTTATATAGACTTAGCCTGTTACCTAATCCATTTACAGTATATGTGTTTTCATGCATAAAAAAATTGCGGAAACGAAAAATCATAAACTGTAAACTGCATGCCTCACTTAAAAATCTATCATAACCGACTACAAGTATGTACCGTACCTGTAGACTGAAGCTGTCATCTAATAAACCACATCTGAAAACATGCCATCTATCTTCCTCTAAATTCTAAATTAATGTGGTAATTGTGTAAATGAACAAACGTAGATGCAGACAACATTCAAAAGTGTATATTTTACAACAATGTACTTAGTGACGATTATGCATAAAGCCAGGTCACAGTGGTTTGAGAGCTATAAAATCTTTAAACCAAGGACACAGATACTTATAAATCCTTGCTTGAAACTAACCTCAATAAGAACCAATTCTGGAAGCATTGGTAGGGAAACTGAGTGGAAAAGGTCATATGAACCTGAATGTTTTTAATGATGTGACTTAATATATATAAGCTACATAGTGTAAAATTGCTTCAGTTTTCCTATGGGTTATTGTCATGGCCACTTTCCGTAAAGGGACAATTCAATGAGGCTAGTGAGGACAATGCACAAGATATTTGTCATCTCGGAAATATATATAGTTGGAAATACCAAGATTTGAAGATATTGTTTTCTTTTGTTTTGGGCAGTATGTATCACAACATGGTTTGATGTATGTACTTGCATTATTTGTACTATATAGTAATCATCAATCTATAAATAATTTATTTGATTGTTTACAATCTACTTTTAAAAATATTAACACAAAAATGGAAGAGGTAACAGGTTTAACTTCTTCATGAAGGCGGTGGATACAATTCACATAAATATACACACACACAAAAGCAAGTATATGCATGTACATTCATTCAGCTTCCTCTTCATTTAGACAGCAACAAATACATGTACCTATTGTTGTCATCTGCTTTTAGGATTAGATCATTTCATATTTGTTTATTTTTTATTTGAAACTATGTCCACTTTCAGCATACATATATATGTATCTAATAAATCGACAACATATTGCTATGAAGTATGTGTAAAGAGTGCATTTCATTTTGAATGGAAATATTGAAATATACATGTATCTATCTACAAGAAGGTAGGCCTACACATTATGATTGGCATTAACAAATTCTGGTTAGAATGAATTGACTATCATCATTTACAAAGTCTTTCAGAAGAAAGCAAACCTTTCAAGGTACAAATCAATCCATGTAAGATTTGGCTTCACATACATTTATTTAAACTATTACAAGTAGGATAAACATTAAGAATACATTGAGTGATGGTAAGTTGCATGTAACAGTTTTATTTCCAGAGGCTAGGGTGCAAAAAGAACACATGACAGATATTACAGCATATGCAAAAATATCTGTATGCACAAATGTCATTTTTGTATTTTAGACTTTTTGATGGAAGGGTGCTGTTTATATGGGGGGAAAATCATTAATCTACATGTATATTCAACAACCACAAACTAAGGCACAAATTTGTTCATATGTTTGAATAATGACACATACATTGTATTTCTATTTCAAATGACAAGAGTCCTATATTTTAATAGACACCACATATATGAAGGGAATACACGGTGCGTTAACTACATGTAGTTGTTTCCATCACCAATTTGGATCATATACAGTGTACTTATAAATTACTTTCAAAGGCAACTATAACCTTGGACTACATGTACATATAAACCAGTAGGCCAAAAACAGTCTGCAGACGGACATCTTGATTTTCTAGTTTGGAATTAAGGCGTGACATGCTAGTGAATGTACCCAATTCTTTTAAAAACTTCGATCTGTACACACACAAACATATACATGTTAGATGTACACAAAGACCTGTATAGTGCATGTTTCTGGTACATAGATGATGGTTTTAGTGAGAAAATGTCGGAATAAACGCATACATTACCATGATGAGTGGATATATTACCACATGCTAACCATGCTTTTATACATTCTCGGGGAAGATGGTAGACGTACGATCAGACTAACAAAGTCGAATGAACCCTCGACTGAAACTTTTAATGTCGGCCACGCCCACTCAGAAAATGAATGAAAATAATGGGAAATTATACAATATTTACGATAAAAAACATGTTCATATATTGAAATATGTAATTCAAATAATATTAGCAGCAACACCGCAAAGAAACGTGTAACAAATCGGGAAAATTCGTGTCAAAGTTACTCAAAAATGCAAGTAGTTGTAAGCTGTTACTATATTACGTAACGAAAACCGGAAGTGTCTTTACTCTGATCAAGGGGGAGGATAACTCTAAAATTTCAAGATGGCTGATTGACGTGGATAGGTCTATAGCTGACTACGGGAACTATACCAAAGTATATTCCCCCGGGAATGAGCACGCGACCAAATATATGACGTCATAATGAATGTCATGTAACGTACTAATCTATTGTGACCCTTTCCCTCGGGAACAGTTCTCCTACAGTGTTGTCTGGCGAGGTATAGTCCCATCGTCTTCGACTCGGGGACTATATCTCGCCAAACAACACTAAAGGAGAACAGTTCCCTCTGGAACGGGCCATGATATAATGATAGTATACAAACTACATGTCTATGTAAACACATCATGTCAATATATAGTATACAAATTGTTTGTCTATGTATACACACCTCATGTCAATATATAGTATGCAATCTACATTTGCCTTGCAGGTAGGGAGTTAGAATTGTACCTGCTGTCCCTAATGCATGATCGTAAAAGGCGACTAAATTTAGGATATTATCTTTTCTCTTCCTAACTAATTTCATTCTTCCTACTGTCTCCCTTGACACCGCCTCACGTTTGGCCTTTTGTTGAGCGCTCGCGGGGTAGGCTCTGGGCTCTGTCCGCTGGCCGAGACGCACCAAAGTCTATGAAAGTAGTAGGTTCTGCTCTTGCTTAGGGCTCAGCATACCGAGAGTGGAACGACTGGTTCGTCCATTGTCAGTATATTGTGACCGGTTGGGGTGTGTAGCCTGGTGTCTTCGGCGGCATGCTTCAGTGATATAGCACTATAAGAAGGATAATAGTTCCACTATACAAGAAGATACAACACGAATATACCGCAGTCTCCCAAAAACACGCTTCTCGCACGACATACATGGGAGGCCATCTTTACATGACCCTAGCTGTTGATAGAACGTTAATTGAATCAAACAAACAAAAGCAAACTACATGTCTATGTATATATGCCTTACGTCAATATTTTGTACACAAATTAGATATCAATGCACACACGCCTCATTTCAGTATATAGTATATACACGATTTGTCTATGTATATACACCTCATGTCAATATATAGTATATACACTATTTGTCTATGTATATATACCTCATGTCAATATATAGTATACAAACAATTTGTCTATGTTTGTTTGTTTGATTATTTTAACGTCATATTAACAGCCAGGGTCATGTAAGGACGACCTCCCATGTATGCAGTCTATATACTATTTGTTTTTGCATACATACCATAAATGTCTATGCATATGTATATGGACCTCATGACAATGTAGTCTCTATACTGAAATATACAGAAACATTAGTATTTAAAAGGCCGAGATACGGGTGTTTTTATTTATGAAGCATATGTTTGTAATTATCAAGTACCTGTGGTGTAATCATGTTTGCATGGTTTTCCGGGGTAGGTGCTCGAATGCTAGTTTCAACTTCCTTTGTTTTGACGGGGCGACCAGTTGAAAGAATAGATGACATTGTTTGTTTCTGTTTGTCGTTAACATTCTATAGTTGTTTAATGATAGAATATTTTTGTGTCCGGTCACTGATACCGCTTGTGTTTCTGGCACGTTTTTATCCAGTAGCTTTTGGCACGTGTGCTTTCTTACACTGGTATTAGTCATCCGTTTCTCAACAACGAATGCCACCTTTTGTTACCATACTAGTAGTTTTCATTAGTTTATATAGTTTGTTTCGACCAATAGGTGCTCTCAGAAACCATTGATCATTCTGGTGTAGTGTTTTAGTATGTGTTACCGTGCCCAGGTAGAAGGGATGACCATCGTCACAGAAGTCAGCTGGTCTTTTCTCTTTATATACTTTATATGCATCTACGAGACACCTGTCACTGTCGTGTTCAGCGTACAAAGCTGGTTTTGTACTGCTTGTATTTGTTGTGTCGACACCGGTTCTAGTTTTAGTTTGTCGTTCATAAAAACTCTGGTTCAAGTTCATGATCATATTCTAGCTGGATATCTCCCCAGCATAATTACCTGTGTTCTTCCCTTCCCCTCATCCCAAGGTGTAGCGTGTTATTAAACCAAACAGTATTTAGTAGGGCCTCGGGTGTGTTATTAAACCAAACAGTATTTAGTAGGGCCTCGGGTGTTTCATTTCCCAGTTGTTTACAGTCATACAATTTATTCATTTCTGAATCAGTAATCAGAATCATCACATCAGACGCAATGGGTCTATTTCCCTTTCCTTTCTTTTTTTAATATTTTTGTTTGGTTTTAAATACTTCTCTCACACCCAAAAACTCGAAACTTGATATTAAACTCGAACCGTATCTATGTCTTTTAAAGTGCCATTCGAAGAACCGAGCATTCCTCAGGGATAGCTCGGCTGATATTCGCTGTCGTCTCTCTGACGTACACACAATAGCAACTCTCTCATCAGTTTGTCCAGTTGATTGGCTGGTATTTGTTGAATTTGTCTGAAGTCATTTTCACTTCTTAAAAAAACTTTTGAACAGTTTAATATGACAGAGTTTTCTTTTTAGTGCTTGTATTTTCATTTTCATCAATGAATTGTTTAGTGTCGTCGTCATTCATGGTCACGAAACGACCAGATGTTGTAGGTGTTGTCTGAGGGGTCGGGGAGCTATGCGTATGGGATTCATGGTGGCCAGCGGGATTAACAATATCATTCAATAAACCTGCGTTTGTGCTCGAGTAATTTCTTATACGTGTTTTCCAATGTCAAAATTGAGAAGATCGAATTCATCGTCTACTTCGCCCTGTACCAATTCGTGCAACGATAGATCCATCGCAAAATAATTGAACTTTAAACATTGAATAGGTACGTATTGGTTTAAATGTATCGACGATTTTTCCCTTTTTACCATTTTTTCCAACAGTAATAACATCACCATTTCGGAAATTTCGAATTGTCGCAATCGTAGAGTGGGGTTTTTACACTCATGCATGTATATTTACATATGCCCCTATATAGTCAACGGGAGGGGAGTTGCGTTCAAATTAGCGTAAACGCAATGACGTATGAATACAAACGCAGTGCAGGTTCGGACTACTTCTAGTTCACGCTTCGATAAGATTTTGCGTCATAACTTGACGGATTTTAAAATAACAAACAATAAAGGGTTTTTATTAGATCCAATTAAATATGTATTTGACATCAAAACAAAACATGTGTTCAAGCATTGTAACGGTAATAAACTACAAAATGAATCGCTGGTCGGGACTACAACCGGGGGGCTTTCCTCAGGAATGTTCGGGGAATCCCATAGTTACGTCAGATGTACATGTGTGTACGGTCACTCATCTCACCTAAATATACTGAACATCTGATTGTCGTTGAACAATTCTGGAAGCGTCTAAGCGAACAATAGGTTAATAGATCATATACAGGTTTCCAGAAAAAAACCCATTACAGGTAGCCTATCCGAAACAGTATCAACAGCTTAAATGGCCCCGTCTTGGCATTCAAAATAGGCCTACACACACGCAAACACTTGTCTATACTCCGTACAATAAAATAAAAGTCATGACTATGAAGAATTTAGTCTAAATCGCGTTCTTAGACCGATACATACATGACAAACATTCAGCAGCTCAACGGTCATACCATCAATAGGCTATATCACAGTCACTTTCCTCGGTTGAAAATCAAATATGGCGGCTCGCTCCACTTCGGACCGCATCACTACCCTGACAACGATACATACCGGTAGTCGTTCCGCCTTGGCTATCTCAATTTTTATTCGAAATGGACATTATTGATATATTATCAAATTTGAAAAAAAATATATGTTGAAAATAATTGAAAAGTGTCATTGTTGTATTTCAAACCAAACTGCAGCTATAACTTTCAACAATCGGAACTATATCTTCGGTCATCCTGACTACCGTAGTTACCCAACTTAGCAACCATCACCGTTTTAAATTTTACGTAAAAGTAGATTTATTTATGTAAATATATAGATTGAACAGTGTTTTGATTGCGTTAAAGGTGGTATGAACGCAATGGGATACAGACATATTCTACATGTAGCGCTAACGCGCTACATTGAATATGTCTGTATCCTATTGCGTTCATACCACCTTTAACGCAATCAAAACACTGTTCAATCACTATGTACATGTGTGTATAACGCAGTGCAGTGCAGCGGGTCAAAAGTCACCACACTTAAGAGTGCGTCGATTGTGACGAAATAGCGCGTGTGAGCTGTCTTTTCCCTACCTCTGTAAAAGACAGAGTTTTCTCCCATACAAGGATATCTCATGGTTGCTAGGGAAAATATAACTATATCTTACACAGGGGGGTGTAAGACAGCTCACACGCGCTAGACAATAACATTACGTCATCAATAGATGCGGCGTAGCCGTGGTGTGCATTTTCAATGACGTCATCACTTTTGACTCATAACGACGTTCCTTTGATCATGACACGATAAAAATGCTGAACAGCAACGGGAATTTCATTTTTTTTCAAATAAGTATGGGAGCAAAGAATCTTACATGGGTCTGTCAAGTGGACAGGGATATCTCAACCCTCGTGAAAGATTTTTGGCTGTCAACCCTCAGCAAGCCTCGGGTTGACTGACATGCCAAAACCTTTCACTCGGGTTGAGATATCCCTGTCCACTTGATAAACCCGTATAAGATTATATTATCTTTTCCCTAGCAAACGGGGGATAACTCTGTATGGGAGAAAAGATACTCTCCATCGAACTATAGACCAATATCTCTTATTAACAGTAGGGAAAATATTTGAGAGTCATATTTAAACATATGCACAACTTTTTGTTAGAAAATTCTCTGTTTTACCAGCATCAGTCAGGATTCATGCCTGATCATTCCACAGTATTTCAACTAATTGAATTGTATCATAAGATTTGCATCAACATTGTGCATGAGTTTTCTCATATGTTTTAGCCAGAACTATTTTATCCCGTGCATTTCTTTTTTATAAATTCAATATTACAATCTGTGTTTTAGTTCTTACTTTTCTTTTCATGATCTTTGAGACGCAATCATTGTTTATATCCTGATATTATTGCCTGATTTGTATTTTGGCCCTAAATGACCGTAGTTGTCGATAGGCCGTCAAACTCAAACAAACAAAAAAGAAGCTTTTGCCATGTACCTACAAAACATGTATTGTTTTATTTAAATGACCATTTAACATAAATGCCAGCAATGACTGATAATGAGGTTATTTATTTTTACATCGATTACGAAACAAATTATACAACTTATCCAAATTACTCTTGATGGCACGGAGCACCCGTAGAAAACGCATGTGATTGAACAGGTGACCCTTATCCTTTACACGTTTGTGCCAGAAATCGAACCCCGGCCGACTAGGTGAAAGGCTAAAAACTATACACTAATTTCAACTGCGTACATGATACAGAAAGTCGCCGAGACCTAATTCAGTCTATCCTGTTATATAGATTTCTCCATGATTTAGTAAAAACGAAAAATGAGAGATACCTGTTAGGGATATTTTTACGATGAATGAACAACATTAACATTTTCTGCTTCTGCTTAACGCTCAACATAAAGGAAATGGGGGTACTGATTCGCTTGTTATAAGTATAAGTCAACGGAAGACAACTCGTTTATATTTCTGCATAGCCATGCTTATGGTATTTTCTATTGTTCACCAGCAATTATTCATATTGAGGTCAATCTACTTAGCCAGAAACAATTTTGGATTTGCCGTAGCTTCTTACTGCTTTGAAGGATTGGATTATAGATAGCGGGGGGAGTTTGATTTTATAACACTTTTTTATATGTGAATATTCTACCCAAAATAAGGTTTTTAAACATTTTGTGACCCCATGGGTAAAATACCTCCATCATTCATATCCACACAAGGTACATGTATAAGTAAGATTATTGTTCTCTCATACGTGTGAAACGGGGTGGGATATCTTTCTGTTTTGGGTAGAGACGCAATCACGCAACACCAGTTTTAGTTTCTCCTGTTCTTTATTATGCTGATATGCATGGATAAAAAGCCCTAAAACAATAGAAATAACAAGCTGTATAACAACTATTACATATGGACATCACAATTCAATATTACGTTACGATGATTTCACATAGATTGTACCAAACTCCTTGACAACATTACAATGGAAAATAATGACATTACACATTCATTTTAAGATATCACATGGTCAATTGAAAATAATACAAGCGCTTAATTAAATTATACAAGTTAAACTTACTGTATCAATGTGACATGGGTTTTCGTTTTCTTCGGAATAGCTATATATCTATATGCACCGTGTTCATGTTAGTTAAACCTATAGAGAGATAGGTAAATCTACTAAATATAACAAGTTGTAGAATAACAAAGGAAATACACGTAATTTACTACTAAGGTTATAAAGTTATAAAATAATATGTTACGCGTGGATTTTCAATATGGCCGACAGGCTAAATACATGTACATGTCACCTCTCAGAGGTTCTACCAATAATACGTATGATTAAATATATGTACTTTAAAGTAATACAAGAATTTACATCTATCAATTGCATGTTACATATACAATTTCTACTTATAGGGAAACTATACTGATTAAATATATTAAAAGATAAATACCTTGCTCAGCTCTTGAATATACGCGTTCTCAGTCCGCACGTGCCGGGTGAGTGTTGTTAATTTTGGGTCACATGACAGGGTGTTAAATATGAAAAAGACAGGCCAAGGGTCACGAGCACAACACAGACATACACATAATGATATAGACACTGGCATAGGGTTGACTTGATCGAAACGCACAAGAAACGAAACGTAACAATCAACGCGAAATGTCGCATGTAGTGCTTAATTAATGACTAATGCAATAATCAAATGGCGAAACCTGGCCCTGCAGGTAGGGCGTTAGAATTGTACCTGCATGATCGTAAAAGGCGACTAAATTTAGGATCTTATCTTTTCTCTTCTTCCTAACTGACTTTATCTTTCCTAATGCCTCCCTTGGCACCGCCTCACTTCTGGCCTTGAGTTGAGCGTTCGCCTCTGTGAGGAAGGCTCTGGGTTCTGTCCCCCGGCCGAGACACACCAAACACTATAGAAGTGGTAGTTTCTGCTCCTGCTTAGCGCTCAGCATACAGGGAGTGGGACGACTGGTTTGCTCGTTGTCAGTATAATGTGACCGGGTGGGGTGTGTTGCTTGGTGTCTTCGGCGGCATGCTTAAGTAATATAGAACTATAAAAATGGCCACAGTTCCACTATACAAGAAGACACAACATGAACATACCGCAGTCTCCCCAAACACGCACCTCGCACAACATACACGCAACACACCGCATACATGGGAGGCCGTCCTTACATGACCATAGTTGTTAATAGGACTTTAATTAGTCAAACAAACAAACAGGGATCAGAGCCAATATTAATACAAACTCTGTTCCCTTTCCCTCAAGGATGTTCCTGGTTAAATTTGGTTATATTCCATGCAAAAATCTATGACTGGTAGTGATTTAAAGGATTAATATCTACTTCTCCTATTGGGCCAGACCCGTCGATGTCCCCCGTGGAGTCAGAGCCAAAATGTATACAATCTCTGTTCCTCTTCTCCCAAGGAGGTTTCGGGCCAAATTTGGTTCCAATCCATGCAGAACTCTAGGACTAGTAGCGATTTATAGGATTTACCTCTATTTCCCATATTGGGCCCCGCTTCTCCTGCCCCCGGGGGGTTCAGAGCCAGAATTTATACAAACTTTGTTATCCTTCCCCTAAGGATGTTTCTGGCAAAATTTGGTTTCAATCCATGAAGAACTTTAGGACTAGTAGCGATTTATAGGATTAATTTATATTTCCCCTATTGGGCCCCGCCCCTCCTGCCTCCGGGGGGGGGGGGGGGGAGGGGGGGGGTTCAGATCCAAAATTTATGCAAACTCTGTCCCCCTTCCACCAAGGATGTTTCTGGCCAAATTTGGTTAGAAGCCATGCAGAACTCTAGTACTAGTAGTGATTCAAAGGAAATGTTGACGGACGGACGCTGCGCTATTACATAAGCTCACCGGCCCTTCGGGCTAGGTGAGCTAAAATGAATCTGACCAGCTCAAGGAACTAAAGAAATAGAAGTGAAACCGTGCCTTTATAGCTAACCGGCCCAATGACAGAACAGTCTAGAAAGAACCAATAGAAACACAGGATAAAAATGAAAGTGAAAGTAGAATTTATATATAGATACGGTAGCCATGTACACATGCACGACAATACATTATACAATAATTAACATTCTGTAATATCACTTTCTCATACACTCACACTTCACCATGGCCATGGTCAACATACACAAATATCGAAACTTCCACACATACAGTACTAGGTTATTATGTACATTTTGCTACTATAAGTTACCAGATTTATTGTATGTAAAGCATTCAATACGACAGGAAAGATGTATTTGTGATGGGTTACAAGTAATTTTGTATAAATAACAGCATAATGTGTGATACAACAATTATATATAATGTGTGATACAACAATTATATATAAAGCATGTATAACTATAACGATCTTGGATTTTGATAGTTGAAATTTGTTACCGCTATTTCTCAGAAAGTGCTGAAGTTATCTTTCTCAAATTTCATTTGTAGTTGAAGTTTAAAAAGCAGAAAAAAATATACCTCTTTCCATTGATAGACATAAATCATTCTTTGGTGGGCGCCAAGATCCCTCTAGGATCTCTTGTTCTATCTTAAACTGGATCTTTTCGTGGTCTTGCCATATTTCCTATATCTGTTGCAGTGGGAGGTCGGATGTGGAATGGTCTCGAGGAACAAAACAAGTGACATGATATCTCACATGTGTACTCCGTAAGGAATTTGTCGTGCAAGGATTTCAGGTCGTGTGTTAGAAGATGTATCTGTCTTTTTTCGCCTTTTTAGGTCGTTATTGTTGATTTCTTGTCGGCTTTCATCCTTGTATTGTCTCCTGCGTGAATACTTCAGGTGCTACAGGTTTCACTGGAGGTTTTCATTGCTTTAGGATATAGCAGTGCTTAGATTTCCAAGTTTTTGATTATAAATAGTTTGTAAGTCGAAGTTTCCTCAAAATCATGGAAGAACATATCAATGAAGAAATAAACTGTTTGTGCTCCTGCGAGATGGATGTCGTGTATCGATTTTATCTGTGATTATCGTGTGAAGGACTAACGCCTTTTTGGTTTTCGTTCTTCTTTGTCAAAATTTCAACTTCTTTTTGTCCTTTATAAAAAGATTTACGCTTCAGTCTTTGATATATTTTTATATTTCTCCCTTAATTTCATCTCCTTTTAAGGCATAGCCTAAGCTTGAATAGTTCCCTGTGACAATTTAACATATATATATATATTTATTGTATACTATGATATATCTCTACAATGTATATTCTAAATAAATACAGAAATAAAAGAAAGTGTAGGACTATAATAAAATGGTTTTTGAATCTTGTTTTGTAAAGTTGTATTATTTAGCTGTTGTATAGGTGGCCATCAGGGATATGTAGTCTTCGTTTGTTGGGTCCGTATAACTTCTTGTGCGTTGAGAATTGTCGTTGAAATGATGATTGACTCTGATGTTTTTGTCGACATTTTATTCTTTAGTACTTCATACGTTACATAGAGTCATTGTTGATATATGTGGCCCAAAATGGGACCACACACAAGGTGTGTGCTCCTCTATGTTTCTCCCTCTCTCTTCTACAATAAATGGTCAGCTCTATTTATACATAACAACGAGAGCATAAGAATCAGTATTTGGCCATGATATCCAACACCTGAAACATTTGATACATGGATAGCTACTGTATAACATAAGTAACACGCTGAACCAATTAATACTGACCAGTTTCACAATTAGCATTACATATAAGATGTTCAGGCACCACATACCATTACACAACAACAAGAAACTTATACCTATAACCCAGACTATTATGTACAGACCTGGCCAGCTATTGCATGGCACTGATAACTGATAGTATATATACATTTAGACCTGGGACACACACGAATAGCTGTAAGTCTATATCAGTATCTTATGAAATAAAACTTATTATATTATATTACGTCCCCTTGTTAATAATTATTTAAAATTAGTTATAATTTGAAATAATAATAATAAATTTAAAATAAAACTTATTATATTCCGCTATATTTCCGAAATACAATCTAAATTGATACAAGACTTAAACATTATCATATGAAGAATTTATATAAAGCTTGATAATTATAGATTATGTACTTAATAATTATAAATGATGTACAATGTAAATCAACTTGAAGAACGTACAAGAACTGATTCTATATTTGTAGCTAGAGTTTGTGTAAGCAAAATACAAAAACAATTACAGGACTTCGACATATTCATGATAATTATGCTGTTATTAAAATAAAAATGAAAATGAAAGCAAATGAATAGCGCTAGGTCAACGTCATATCGTTTTAAAACACTAGCATGATGCCTCGTCTTTAATTAGACTAAGACTGGTAAACAATTAATGTAATGATACAATTCACAGGAAGTTCTTTGTTGTTGTGCAAGTAATAAATGTAGCAAAGTTGTGTAAATAATGCAAGAGGAACATATTTCAACTTATGTGAACCCAGCATAAAACTGCATTGGGCATTCCCCAAATTATTCTAATTTAATGTGTTTGTATATCTTACATTATGTTTAAGTGAATATGAATATCATGTGTATTAATGTCACAATATAAAATGTTAAAAGAACTTCCATATGAAAAATTATAGTACAACAGCATAACCATGGATAAGTCACAGAGTATATAAAAATTTAGCAATAAATTGTTACATTGCTTTAAGAAAATCTGTACTATTAATAAAGTGGAAAAATATTCTCTAATTAATCATTGATATTTATATTACAGTGTACGTGTAGCTACATTAGAACATAATATGTTTCTTGTTAGTTATCAGTTATAAATGTACATGATGCAATATAATTAATTGAATAATTTGACCTGGGCACAGTGTTTTGTATATCTGTTAAACGTTAGTTGATAAATCAATTATAAAATGACCAATATATAGAAATTACCAAGTGCATGGTTACAAATGTATTGTGAATGATATTTAAGTATTAACCAACCAGTAAAAATGAAAATGCTATAAAAAAGTAATTGTACATTTGCTCAGAGTAACAACATATGTAAAACAGAATTTTGTTGTATTGTATTTCAAATATCTTAGACTAATAGTAATTTTTAAGAATGTTTAAATATCATGATTTTGTAAAATAAAGGATGATAGAGTTCATTAGCATAGAAATTTCATTTAGTTCATAAATCCAAAAAGGATAAAAAAATGATTAACCTGAACTAGTACTGTTCAAACTTGTGCTATATAAAAATGGAGTTAATGAAAAGAAAAAAAAATGCTTGTGCTGACGTCATGCCGTCTTAACAATCAAGCCGTGAAATCTTGCACTCCAATCAGGCTAAGATCTTATAATCAATAAAATGAAATGAAAATCATCTTACAAAGAAAGTTCCATGTTGTGTATTTGTGTGTGCATGTAAACGTTGAGAGAAACATAAAAACTTGTTTGTGCCCGGCATTAAACTGCATCGGGTATTCCTCCTCACGTGAAATAATATACATAAACGTAAATATGTCATTAATATCGAGAAAATGGGCCTTAATGAATTAGCTCACCACCCTATTGTTCTCAGACATACTGGAAGTTCCAATTACTTTTAAAACTGCATGTTAGACCATGTCAGCAGAACATTTCCAGACGTTTAAATATATGTTTTATATTATGAAATTGTATTTGTGTCAATAAAAAATAGTTTAAAACAAAAAGTATGTTAAGGAACCTTCTCTGAGAATGATGAAAATGAAGAGCACAAGTCATGAACATGTCAATATAATTAGTTTAACATAATATAACTTTAGCAAAAATCTAAGTTCAGGAAAAAAAATGATATTACAAAAATCATAAATTACAGAATTATTGTAATAACAACTTGGTGAAGTAAAATAAAGGAGTGTATAGTAAACATACAGAATTTAGAATAGTATGTATTACACTACATTATTAGATAAATATTTGCTTAGAACAACTATCATCCTTTTGCGTGTGTGTACAAATAATAAACTTAGTTTTACATTGTTTTTAAAATTTGTAGTAAAAAGTAACATTAAATTAAGATCTTATAAAAAAATAGATGAAGAAGAAATTAAGAATTAAAAAAAAATGTAAATATATGTAAATAAACACAATACATTACCGAACATTAAATTCCAATATCTCAAAACACTGATAAATGTCCAAAATATTAGAAAATCACAATTATTATACAGAGTTCATTTTCTTTCTTCTTTCTTCGGTCTTCTTACTGGTTGGTGTATGGTGGTCGTGGTCATTAGCGTTGGTTCCTTGAAGATTCTTATTGCAAGTGTGTTCTGTGTTCTTGTGGCACTGATGATCATAGAATGGAGTGAAATGTAGCTGTTGGTCAAAAACTTGTTGTTGATGTGTTGTTTGTAGCTGGTGATCATATAGTGGAGTAGCTCCGCGAGGTGTCCAATGGTCTGGTATTAATAAAGTGGTGTCCTTCTGCTAAACCCAGGTCCCATCGCACGTCACAGCGCCAGTATAATAAAATGGTTTTTGAATCTTGTTTTGTAAAGTTGTATTATTTAGCTGTTGTATAGGTGGCCATCAGGGATATGTAGTCTTCGTTTGTTGGGTCCGTATAACTTCTTGTGCGTTGAGAATTGTCGTTGAAATGATGATTGACTCTGATGTTTTTGTCGACATTTTATTCTTTAGTACTTCATACGTTACATAGAGTAATTGTTGATATATGTGGCCCAAAATGGGACCACACACAAGGTGTGTGCTCCTCTATGTTTCTCCCTCTCTCTTCTACAATAAATGGTCAGCTCTATTTATACATAACAACGAGAGCATGGGGATCAGTATTTGGCCATGATATCCAACACCTGAAACATCTGATACATGGATAGCTACTGTATAAACATAAGTAACACGCTGAACCAATTAATACTGACCAGTTTCACAATTAGCATTACATATAAGATGTTCAGGCACCACATACCATTACACAACAACAAGAAACTTATACCTATAACCCAGACTATTATGTACAGACCTGGCCAGCTATTGCATGGCACTGATAACTGATAGTATATATACGTTTAGACCTGGGACACACACGAATAGCTGTAAGTCGATATCAGTATCTTATGAAATAAAACTTATTATATTATAAAACTAATCATAATGCACATACATTTATCCATTGCTGCTGATTAAGTTAAGGGGTTTTTTAAGCTCTCTCCTTGTCTTCTATTCATACCTAGCTGACGACGAAAACGATATATCAAAATACCTTCCGGTTGCCGACGTCACCGTTATTTCGCGCACTTATCACAAAAACATTTCTACGGTGATTCACAAATAATTGCGCCATATAAAGATATTTTTATTCCGTCGGTATTATCCATGAAAAAACATGTCGCCGACTGAAATGTTCTTAAAATGCATATTTGAAAGAAAAAAAGGTCCTCCTGCACATTTTTCGTAATTCATTTGAGAACATTTTCCGCTGTGCGGCGCATTTCCAAAAACGTTCTAGCACGTAATGTTCAAACCTTTAACAATAAAAAGTCAGTACACATGAACTAGACTAAAATGTCCATCAATGGATTCTACGTACTATTTAAACAAATGTCTCTCAAATGATTAATTTGTTTATATGTTTTAGCAAGACAATGAATTCATTCTTATTTTGAGTTACACAACAATATGCCGATGGTGTGAAGCCGGTATGTTCAGATCGACAAGGTTGCATATAGGGATTGGATTTCGCTTTTATGTTAACCATGCTTGTATGGAGCAATTCCTCTAAGAATATATCCTATGGGGCGCCTTAGTTATGGTAAACAAAATCGGCTAGTATTCACGTATAGTGAACAAACCTAGCAAGTGTAAATATAATGATATGACGACATTCACAATTATCCTTTCTAAATACAGGTAACTTTTAATCGAAAAATTTCCATGTTGAGAACGCTTTAAAATCATCAAATTGCGTCGTAAAACTCATTTCAGCCATTCTAAATCGTATTTTTTATCTCGGGGGAGACCCCCGAACCAACCGAACTCAGCAATATCTCGCGCCTTCGGCGCTCGCAAAATCATTAAAAAATACATCATAAAACTGGTCTTAGCTATTCTTAATCTTAATTTTTCCCCGCCTTCGGCGCTTGCAAATTAATCAAAATGCATCGTAATACTCATCTCAGACAATCTAAATCATACTTTTCCCGGGGGTGACCCCCGGACCCCCAAACACCAAAATATATCGCGCCTTCGGTGCTCGCAAATTCATCAAATTGCATCGTAAAACTCATTTAAGCCATTCTAAATCATATTTTTTCCCGATGGAGACCCTCGAATCCATTAAACTCAGCTATATCTCGCGCCTTCGGCGCTCTCAAAATCATTAAAAAAACCACACATCGTAAAACTCATTTTAGCTTTTTCTCGCCTTCGATGCTCGCAAATTTTTCAAAATGCATCGTAAAACCCAACTCAGCCATTCTTAATCGTATTTTTTTCCGGTGGAAGCACCGAACCCCCAAACAATCACGCGCCTGCGGCGCTCGCACGCCAATTTGGCCTATTTACGTATTCATTAACTTCCTGTTAGCGTCGCCACTGTCTATAGACGTGTACAAGGATTAAATATATGTATAGTGATAAATGAAAAATTTCTATAATATGGGCTGTGTGTTTGATATCTTCCTGTGGAGCGTGGGACGCTGGGGGATGGGGATGTTAGGATTTACAAAATATTGAGTACCTTTGCCTTTGCCCCCCCCCCCCCCCCCCCATCACGTTTCGTCTTCCTACGCCACTGGCATGACATGTTGTAATAGATAATATGAGAAATATTATACAATCCATGCCATTTAAAAAAAAAACAAGCCATATGTACATGTGCCTACTAACTGAATGTAATGATATTCATTGATATCTTGTCGCGGAAAATACCCATTCTTAGGTAACAGATACACGAAAATATAAGAAAAAACACGATCTTCAAATTCAATCCTACACACGGACAGCTGCAGTTTGCTGTCGTCATTTTTTCATGCATATGGGGAGGTTGTGCGTTACTCCGGTACTGCTCTTCCCAATAAATATATATTTAACTAATGCAAATGCTTAACAGGAGTAATTAAACATATTTTATTATTTTTTAAATAATAATAAATTATGATGTCACATAACGTCAGAGATTTAAATACTATTTAAATCTCTGATAACGTTAACAAATGGCGCGAAATCATAGGATTCGCATACGCGGCACTCCAGGCCTTGAATGGACACAGAAATCTATGCCACGCCGTTTTGTCATAAAATACACTTAATACTTAAGGTCAAATCTTTTGACATTAAGGGCAAAAAATGTTTTTTGCTATTATGTACATTTCACCATTTGGCAAAAGATTTGACCTTAAGGTCAAAAAACTTTTTTGTCCTTAAGGTCAAATCTTTTGCCCCTAAGGTTAAATGTACATAACGGCAAATAATTAATCTATAGAAGTCACTATGCTAAGTTTATTTCTGGTTCAGGACTTATATGTAAAGTCCTCTATACCAGACTCAGACAAAATATAGAGTTTACAGTTAATACATTTTTATCCGGTAATAATAATAAATTAATGATGTATAAAGGCTTTGTAGTTGTATAAGAGTTCTTGTTCTTTCCAATGTTTGTCTAACGCATTTTTGAAGGAGTTTATATTTGGTGCCATCACTACATTCTCTGGTAGATCGTTCCATATCTTAGTAGCTCTTAGTGAAATAAAGTTTCTCCTAATCTCATAGTTAGATCTTGTATGGAATAGCTTCCTCCTATGCCCCCTGCTGCTCTCGCGGTCCATTGCATCTTTCCATAAAGATAAAATGTTACAACATTCGGAGTCATATATTCCATCTAAAATTTTGAAGAGTTCTATCATGTCTCCTCGTATTCTTCTATATGCCAATGTTGGTAATTTCAGTTTCTCCAGCCTTTGACTGTATGCTAGATGTGACATTCCTGGTAGACATTTTGTCGCTCTTCTTTGGACACTTTCTATCATTTCTATATGCTTCTGTAGGTAAGGCGCCCCATACGGGGCAAGCATAGTCCAAATGAGACCGAACTAAGCATTTATATAGCGGAATAAATGATTTGATGTCTAAAAACTGAAAAGTTCTTCTCAAAAGTCCAAACATGGAATTGGCTTTTTTTACTTTCTCTGATATATGGGTGTCGAAGCTTAACGTGGAATCTACAACTACTCCTATATCTTTTTCTTGGTCTATATGTTGCAGTGTTTTTCCATTGAGCTGGTATTGTATAATTTCCTCACGTTGGTTTCTTGTTCTCTGTTTGTGTATCCTCATGTGTTTGCATTTATCTGGGTGCATTTTTAGAAGCCACGTTTCACTCCATTTCGACATTGTATCTAAATCACTTTGCAGATCTAAAGCATCATCTTTGCCACGGATAGCCTTGAATATTTTAGTATCATCCGCAAATAAGTATACGTCTGACTGCACTATATCTGGAAGATCATTAACAAATATCACAAATAATAAGGGTCCAAGAACCGATCCTTGTGGAATTCCTGATGTTACACTTGACCATTCGGAATTTTTGCCATTCACTGTTACCATTTGATGTCTTCCTTTCAAAAAAGATGAAATCCAAGTTTTCATCTGCTGGTTGAAATTATATGAGTTTAATTTATTCAGTAAACGGTTGTGCGGAACTGTATCAAAAGCTTTCTGATAATCCATGTATATACAATCGACTACGTCACCTTTATCTAAAGCAGTTGTCCATTTATCCAAAACTTCTAAAAGTTGTAATGTTGTTGATCTACCTGATAAGAAACCGTATTGTTTGTTGGAGAAGTACTTGTTTTTCCTCATAAATGTTACTATATGATCCCTTA
The DNA here is from genome assembly GCF_041381155.1 of Argopecten irradians. NCBI lineage: Eukaryota > Metazoa > Mollusca > Bivalvia > Pectinida > Pectinidae > Argopecten > Argopecten irradians. The sequence continues at coordinate 11,391,854 of NC_091147.1, read as the reverse complement.
TTAGAGTTTCTAGTGTTTCTATAAGTCACTATGCTATTCATACCCGAAAATCCGAATCTTTGAGTTCATTTCTTTGAGTTTATGCTAGAAAATTATTTCATCATATACTTCTATAGTTTAAAGTGCGTCCTTTTATTTCTAAATGATGTCTTCTACATCAAATAGAAAACAAAATAAACAAGTAGAGCTTCGCTCTTCCTATGCCGTGCATGCATGATTCATATTAAAACATCTGGCTGTGCCCTTAAATTTAACGCCTTGCCTTCAGATTTTGAAAAGTGTTTTGATTTTTTTTATATATATTTATTCAGTATCTAAAATGCATGTAAACCCCTTTTTCTTAAATTGAAGATTGTAGATTTCTAATGCAGAAAAAATCTCAGGGACATAGGTTTTGCCGGTTTTTTTGCCTGGAATGATATCCGTAACTCCGGCTCCGTGTCGTATATTATATTCTCCTAAAGAGGGCGCTGCGATAGTCGAGTACTTCCTGTTATGGTTTTCTGCAAAAGCGGTAAGTCTAGAAATCGGGGCCTGATGATCAGATAATCGTTTAATATTCCCGTATGTGCATCATAGATCCACTTCATAATTGGAAGATGGTTCATGAATATTCCATATAGACGGAATATCACGCATGTGTCTTGAATTGCCAGAGCTGACGTATATTGCAAGTGACAGAGAAGACATGAAACAACAGACCAAACAGCCACTGACAGAGTAGGCCTACCTGAGAAAACACAAATCAGTCAGTCTGTGACGTTGTCTTTTTTCACTGCTAGTCCTTTGGACCAGTAAACCCATCTTTTTTTCTAGTCCGACTATTCAATCACTAGTCCAACTGTTTTGCTTCAGCACTTCGGCCAATATCAGTTTTAAACTGATAGTCAGATCACAGGGCCTCGTTACTAATGATGTAAATAGACGTTACCTATCTTATATATATCATCATTAGTAATGAGGCCCTGTGGTCAGATAGTGACCGAAGAGTCTGGAATTAATGCATGCATTCGTGATTGCGAATTCTAGAAAAATGATGCATCCGGACTGAAATAATCGCATACAGAATGCATTCAAAATGTATTATGTGTTGAAAATACAATTGACCACTGCAGATATAGTATTTTAAAACGATTTTAATTGGGCGGGAAGCCACTAGTCCAATCGGACGAGTTCATTATAATTAGCACTAGTCCGACCGGAAAACTACTAGTCGTGGGGATCGGGCTAGTGCTTAAAGTCACAGAGTGAGACTGATCAGGTCAGGAAGAAGTCATGATACCACTATTATAGTGGAATGCCACTATAATAGCTTATTAATATAGCTATATAAACAGTGGCTAAATGCATTAATTCTTACAGAAGAGGTATACAGTAAAACCCCTCTAACTCAAAAACGGATTCCTCGAATACCCGCTATTCGTCGAACTGGTCGTACGGTCCCGACCGTCTCCCTATATAATCTATGTAACAAAAACCCGGATAGCTCGAACAGCTATTCGTCGATTACCCCTTATTCCTTGGCCCTGCAGGTAGGGCGTTAGAATTGTACCTGCTGCCCCTATTGCATGATCGTAAAAGGCAACTAAATTTAGGATCTTATCTTTTCTTTTCTTCCTAACTGACTTTATCTTTCCGAATGCCTTCCTTGGCACCGCCTCACTTTTGGCCTTGAGTTGAGCGTTCGCCCCTGTGAGGAAGGTTGTGGGTTCTGTCCCCTGGCCGAGACACACCAAAGTCTATAAAAGTGGTAGTTTCTGCTCCTGCTTAGCGCTCAGCACATGGGGAGTGGAATGACTGGTTTGCCCGTTGTCAGTATAATGTGACCGGGTGTGGTGTGTTGCTTGGTGTCTTCGGCAGCATGCTTCAGTGATATAGCACTATAAAAAGAGCAATAGTTCCACTATACAAGAAGACACAACATGAATATACCGCAGTCTCCCAAAACACGCACCTTGCAAAGCATACACACAACACACCACATACACGGGAGGCGTCCTTACATGACCATAGCTGTTAATAGGACGTTAATTAATCAAACAAACAAACCCCTTATTCCTCGAACAGAATTATATCCCGGTCTCATCAGATACATAGTATTTACCCATGTATTCGTCGAACAGGTGTTCAGCCCTTGAGATTTTTTTACCTGTGTCACACCTGACTGCACCGACCGACATGGATAATTGCTCACGATCTTGTGTTTATACAGTTGGCGTGTCGAGCCTTTAGGTAATTAAGATATTAACGGTGTCATTATTACCTACCTACACAATCGCAAGTCGTTGTTTGATGCTAACTTTATTTGAATATTTCAGATCTTCGCTGTAAATACGGAAGTTGTTGATCCGTGTTAATAGAAACTATGCATTGTGAAATGACAAAAGAGGCGGAAGATATTGCTGACGTCTGCCTAATTATAAAAGTGTTTTTTTTAATTTCTTTGTTGGTTTCATTCGACAGGCTAACAGAATGTTATTTATCGAAAGATGTAAAGGATATCAAACGATATATGCAAAGAATGTTGAAAGATAGGGTAATTAAAATGTCATTGTCGTGCATTGTTTGTCATAGTTTGAGACCGGACATTTTGACTGTTGATCATGACCAACCTCGGATGAGTTGAATACCCCATATTCCTCGAACTATTGACCTGGTCCCCTGCTGTTCGAGTTATAGGGGTTTTACTGTATGTTGCAAAAAGCAAGAGTTTTTGATACTATGTACATTATCCTTGTCCTAAGATCCCGATAGTTGACACAATAACAATGTTAAAATTAAAAACTCACTAGTGACTTTTTCTGTAAAATCATCGTTTTTGTGGCTGGAAATTGTAATTGTTGTCTGCATTTGCTTATTAACTAATTTCTCATTCATCTAAAGGTCACAATAACTTGCACATGTTCTCCAATATTTGTGCCAATCAAGTCAGGTTTGCTTCAACCTAAAGGGGATTTAGAAGTCGGGGAAAACCAGTAACTTGCGTATTATACGCAAACTAGTGTATTATACCCCAATTTGAGGATGGATTTGTCACTAAAAATAGCCGTAATCGCTGAAATTGTTATACTTTTCAAAAACTCGCATTATTACATGCCAAGATAAAGTGCAATTTACTAACATTTGTGCAGTAGTATCATTTGTTACTTGGGAACTTGATGCAACTTTTCTCAAAGTATTGCATCTATTTTCAATACTTTCGGACATGCAAATAAATCTCATTTGTGCATTTGTGTTATGTTTCATTGTTAAATAAATGCAATTTGTAAAATATTTGGGACAAATTAAATTTAAAGCATTTTTATTTATTATTAGTAACAAAATTGAATCCATACTCCAATTGGGGTATAATACTCTAGTTTGTGTATAATACACAAGTTATTGGTTTTTCACCAACCTGATAAAATGTTTTGGTTATAGACACTAAGTCTGTTAATTGTGTCTGTTGGAGGTACGCAAGTATAACAAACTAAATTTAATCTAATTAATACCATTGAATTACAGTTGATTGACCATATCAGGACGTTATAGCAGCATGTCTGTCCTCAAAGTGTCTGTGTTGGTATGACCACTGATACCACAGCACTGCACAATGGCACAGAAAGACCATAAAGAGCAGAAGATCAGCAGTCACCTGAGTTCAGAGTCGGTCAGAGTTATTGCCGAGTCTGTAAGTTTTGGAGGACTACCTGATGAAGCTGCAGTACATTTGGCAGAGGACACAACCTACAGGATAAAATTACTGCTACAGGTATTTCAAACTAATTCACGAAGACAAAATAAAAATATCTCATTCTAACACATACTTTCTGTCAAATAATACTGTTGTAAGGTAAATGTGACAGTGAAGGAAGCTACTGACATTGTTTTAAGAATTTAAGAGTTTCTAATAAAGAATTGTCACTGATTCATATGATCGTTTATTGCAGGAGGCTGTGAAATTCATGCATCATGGGAAAAGGAGAAAACTTTCAACTTCAGATTTTGATCAAGCACTAAAAGTCAAGAATATAGAGGTATGCTCATATGTTATACTGGATTTTAAACTGTTCTAATGCAGAATATAGAGGTATGCTCATGTGTTATACTGGATTTTAAACTGTTCTAATGCAGTAAATGTCAAATTGTGTCTTAAATTTGTATACATGTAACTTTAAATAACTGTGCTGCATTAAGTTTGTCAGACCTAGATCTGCCTACTCCCTTTGAACAGAACGTATTAATATTGAAACCCTCGCTCCTCAACTCGTGAAATTGACTCTTTAGTGTGACATCCTGAATTCTTTTAATGATTTCCTGTAAAATATATTCTACACACCAATCCTGAAGGCATCCAATACTAAGACTAATACAGAAGATGTTTTTTTTTTTAAAATCATCACTAACATTACAGTATTTGACCAAATACATGCCCAGAGTGTCCAAACAATTGAGAAAATATATATATCAAGGGGTGCTTTATGGGACCAAATTTTGATGTATTGCTAAAATTTCCAAAAGAAATGAAGTAAAGATATCCTGTAATATTCATTTCACTTATTCAGAATTTAAAAAAAAAATCAAATCAAATCAACATTTGTGAATTTCATGGCATTGAAATGAGGGATGAGATGCTTATATAGGGATGTAGGTGCTTCTTCTGTTGAGTGTTGTAAAGTGTTTGAGAATTGTTTTATATTTCGGTCAAAATTATTAGAAAAGTTGACTTAACAGACAGTACTGATATGTGATAATAGGAATAAAACAACCAAGATCGCCCTCCAATAAATTGGTGTCACTTTCGAAAATTGTCAATATTCTATTTATATTATATGAAACTATTCGTTTCTTCACCGACAGCCTGTGTATGGATTTCAACAATCCACTGAATGTATCCCGTTCCGGTTTGCCAGCGGAGGAGGGAGAGAGTTACACTTCACCGAGGAGAAAGAAATGGACCTACAAGAGGTCATAAACTCTTCTCTTCCTAAAGTACCACTCGACTTGTCACTCAAAGGTAGTTTCCTTTTGTTCTTATGTATTACTAATATGGTGTTCTTGTAGTTCCTTTGAAATTAACTCTAAAGTCTAACTGCCCGTAAGTTACCTTTCACAGGTTTTGTGCTGGGTGTACTAGAAATGGGATCATTATAATGAGGTCCCTCTGTATAATGTTGTACAGTATAATTTCATTCTCTGAGGATATTGGGACGGTGTAAATGAAAATAGAGTTTTGAGTCCTATGATTGTGTGAACGTAACTTGCATAGCTCCATTTTTCACGATTCTATACCAACACTGGTGCATCATTCATGTTTAAATTATATCCAATGAATACATGTAACCGGAACTTTGATGACTTTACAGAAAAAACGTTAAAGTGAACAGTCAGGCAAGGATGGCTTAAGTCGGTGAAAATGGGGTGAATGTATCCAGTATAATTTCTTATGAAATAGGAAAATAAAATCTCTCGTCAAAATCTGTCTGCGTACAAAGAAATTTATTTAAAGTATGGAAATTCTAAAACGTCCTCCCGGCTCACTATGTCAATGGTTACATTTCCACGCAGCCTTGCTTTCAATGCTTTCAACTTTTCTTTACTTTAATGGTCAGAACTGGGAAACTAAGCAGAACTTGACCGTCATATTAATATGTGAGAACTTTTGGAAGGCCAATGAACGCATTTAGACTGGTTTTCTTTGCCCGACTATTCACTTTAAGATTGCAAATAAATTGACCTGAGAATTATTGACATATTGTTGGATCATGTATGCTTCAAAAACCAGCTCGCAGAAGTTTAAATCTACTACATTTAAATTTTCTCATTTATAGCTAAAATCACAAAAGTTTTTGTCCATGTAAATATTTGGCAGATGTTATACGGTATAATTGATATGTAATACATGGTATGATCTGGTTGCCTTCTAGCTCATTGGCTGAGCATAGATGGAGTCCAGCCATCTATCCCAGAGAACCCACCACCAGCCACCAAGGATCAACAGAAGAGTGAGATTCTGGATACTGGAGTTAAGAGTGCTATTGATAAGATTCAGAAACCAAAGGCCTTGATGGAGACAGTTAAAGCGAAACATCGCCATAAGGTAGCCGATCTGGCCAAGGTGAAAGAACTCTCTACCCACGAACTCTCTGTGGTAAGTATGATGATGTCCTGAAGGAATCCTTGTAGGTCATGTTAGGAACAGTTTTCTCTATCTGCCTATGACACATAAACACAGAAGATTTAATATGACTTTTGTACATTTTTCATGACATTCAACTCGTCTCATACTTATATTATTATATCATCTCATTACACAACCTTAAACGCCGGGGTTACATAATATACACACGCTCCATTATCATTATACCCTCATAACCTTAACAAAATGAAAATCTATTCCTTAAATATCATCACATTGATCATCACATTGATCTTCAGGAACAACAGTTGTACTACAAGGAGATAACAGAGGCCTGTGTTGGACCAGACGAGGCTCGTCGATCGGTATGTCTTATATTTCTTTTAAAGTAATGATAAATATAGAATCAAAATTAAGTGTTCATTTCATATGAGATTTTTTTAAATGAGTCTACAAAGATAGACTGAGATCCATTTGTTGCCAATATTGAGCTGTAACACATATCATCATCAATTTTGAGACCTGCTGACATTATTACAAGTGTTTAATTATTAATGATTACACTTTATTTTTGTTGCCAGGAAGCACTACAGAGTCTTGCTACCGACCCAGGTCTTCACCAAATGCTGCCACGGTTCAGTAGTTTTATATCAGAAGGGGTGAGTTATCATATATGTTCATATGTGCTTGAAAATTATTCAATTTTAACCCACCTGGTCCGAAGGACAAAGGTGAGCTTATGCGATATCGTTCCTTTGTCGTCCTTCAACAATCGACTTCTTCTTCATAACCGCTGGTTGGAATTTAACGAACTTTGATTGGTAGCATCCTTAGAAATTTGTATTGGGCTGACCACCGGGGGAGGGGGAGGGGGACTGAGGGGCGGGGCAAAAAAGGGTCAATTTGGCTATTTCCATATAAATGACTCCTTCTCTGAATCTAAACATTGGATAGCACTCATATTGCAATGGTAGCATCCTTATGGGGTGGGGATTCAAAATTGCACAAATTGTTGGGCTGACTCCCTGGGGACCTGAAGGGCAGGACCAAACAGGTCAATTAGGCTATTTCCATATAAACGACTTCTTCTCTGAATCTAAGCATTCAATAACTTGTAATGTAATAGTTGCATCATTAAGGGGTTGGGATGCAAAATTGTACAATTGTTTGGGCTGACCCCCCAAGGGCCTGAGGGGCAATGCCTTAAAAGTCAATTTGGCTATTTTTATAAATATATACGACTTCTTCTATGGAAATGAGCATTGTATATCACTCATATTGTTTTGTTAATATCCTTATGGAGCGGGGATTCAAAATTGCACCAATTGTAGGGCTGACCCCCTTGGGGCCTAAGGGGCGGGGCCAAAAGGGTCAATTGGACTATTTCTATATAAATGACTTCTTTTCTGAAACTAAGCATTAGATAGTACTCATATTGCATTGGTAACATCCATATGAAGGGATTAAAAATTGTACAAATGATATGGCTGATCTCCCAGGGGCCCTTAGGGGTGGAGCCAAAAGGGTCAATTTGGTAATTTCCATACAAAAGACTTCTTCTCTGAATCTAAGCATTTGATAGCACTCATATTGCAATTAAAGCATCCTTATGGGATGGGAATTCAGCATTGTATGAATTGCGGGGCTGACCCTCTAGGGGCCTGAGGGACGTGGCCAAAAGTGGGTTTGGCTATTTCTTTATAATAATATATTACAACGACATCTCCTCATAAATTAAGCATTAGATAGCACTCATATTGTACTGGTAGCATCGTTATGGAGTGAGGATTCAAAATTGTACAAATGGTGGGCCATGTTTCAATTTTGCTATTTCAAATTGTAAGGTTTTTATGATGATTACTGAATAAACCAGGTGAGCAATACAGGCTCTCTGGGCCTCTTGTTTATTTTAAATGTTTTTAAGATAGGATTTGAAAAAAGATTTAATTGATGTGTGATTAAGTCCCTCCTTCATAAATAAGGTCATTGGTGTTTGGTAGGTTGTAAACATTTTGGATTATGTATTGGTGTCTAGATTTGTATTCCTGTTAAGTTCTTTCTGAACCTTATAGAATGAATAAGTGTATCGTCTTGAATATGAATAAGTCTTGAATATGCAGGGTTCTCACTAAGTTTTTGAATACATGGTTGAAAATTTATAATAGGTGGTTGAGGGCCACAAGCCCCCATGGGGCCAATACTTATCTCTGACAAAAATAGCCGGTTGTAAACAAGGAAATACACGGCTGTTTTTGCCGGCAACCGGCTTTTAACGAGAACCCTGATATGACTTATGTATTCAAACACAAATCACTGACTTAGTGTTTTAACAGTATTATTAAAAGTTGGTATTTGTAAAAATCTAATTGTTTGATATACTCTATTTAACTACATGCTATTGTCAAAGTTGTGGACATTCAACAGTGTAATTGTTTACACATAGCATTTCAATACTAAATATTATTTTTGTAGGTGAAAATAAATGTGGTACAGAACAACCTGGCTCTGCTGATCTATCTGATGAGGATGGTGAAGTCTTTGATGGATAACCAGACGCTGTATCTGGAAAAATATGTAAGTTTTTATCATGTGTTGTTGAGACCTGTTAACTGATTAGGACAGTGTTCTATTCATCATTAAATGATCCACTATTACTTGACCTTCAACATGGTTTTGTCTAGTTATGACAATTTATTTCATAAGTTGAATCTCCTGAGAAATATAATTTTATGCAAAAATTTTCCGAAAAATTAAATACCATACACAGATTCATTTAGATTGTAATAACTTGATTTTCAGACCTCATCAAACATTGAAATACAATTCAAATTTTGTATTGCTATTTAATTTTTTTTTGAGTTGTCAGCATTTGGATGTTTAAAATGTAATGTTTGTACTTACAGGACCCCCATCCCATCTTATTATCTAGTTACAAATTAATGACAGTATTAAGACTCTATGTGTTACAGTTACAAGAGTTCCCTCCCCTTATTAAGTAACACTTTGATGCAATTACTTGATTCCAACTCTCTGATTTACAGCTACACGAGTTTATCCCAGCAGTGACTACCTGTATTGTAAGTAAACAGCTGTGTATGAGGCCAGACGTCGACAACCACTGGGCTCTGAGAGACTTTGCGGCTCGTCTGATGGCACAGATATCTAAGTGAGTAGATATTTATAAATATCACATAGCAAATGTACTCCTCGTGTCACCTGTTAGATCTTTGTGGACAAGTAAAAGTAAACATTTGTCATTTGAAGGCCTGTTAGATCTTTGTGGACAAGTAAAAGTAAACAATTGTCATTTGAAGGTTTTCTGTCTAGTTTGCTTGAGAATTACTTTCCTATAACAGTGTCTCTATTCTATTTCATCTAGAGTATTTTGACAGAAATTTTATACTACCTGGTAACCGAATATCAAAGATGCAGTTACAAGTTCTGTCTAATTCTAAGTTGACTACTTCAGTAGTATGGTCTACTTTATACAATGCATTTTTAGCCCACCATCATCAGATGGTGGGCTATTCAAATCGCTTTTTGTCCTAGGTCCGTCGTCCGTCCTTCCGTCCGTCCGTCCGTTAACAATTCTTGTTATCGCTATTTCTCAGAAAGTACTGAAGAGATCTGCCTCAAATTTCATATGTAGGTCCCCCTAGGGCCCTAGTTGTGCATATTGCATTTTGGGATCAATCGGTCAACAAGATGGCCGCCAGGCAGCCATCTTGGATTTTGATAGTTGAAGTTTGTTATCGCTATTTCTCACAAAGTACTGAAGGGGTCTGTCTTAAATTTCATATTTAGGTTCCCCTAGGGCCCTTGATGTGCATATTGCATTTTGAGACTGATTTCTCAGAAAGTGCTTAAGGGATCTGTCTCAAATTTCATATGCAAGTTCCCCTAGGGCCCTAGTTGTGCATATTGCATTTTGAGACTGATCAGCCAACCAGATGGCCACCAGGCAGCCATCTTGGATTTTGAAAGTTGAGGTTTGTTATCGCTATTTCTCAGAAAGTAAAGAAATGATCTGTCTCAAATTTCATATGTAGGTTCTCCTAGGGCCCTTGTTGTGCAAATTGCATTTTTGGACCATTTGGTCAACAAGATGGCCACCAGGCAGCCATCCTGGATTCTGATAGTTAAAGTTTGTTATCGCTATTTCTCAGAAAGTACTGAAGGGATCTGTCTCAAATTTCATATGCAAGTTCCTCTAGGGCCCTAGTTGTGCATATTGCATTTTGAGACTGATCAGCCAACAAGATGGCCACCAGGCAGCCATCTTGGATTTTGATAGTTGAGGTTTGTTAACGCTATTTCTCAGAAAGTACAGAAATGATCTGTCTCAAATTTCATATGTAGGTTCCCCTAGGGCCCTAGTTGTGCATAATGCGTTTTGGGACCAATCGATCAACATGATGGCCGCCAGGCAGTCATCTTGGATTTTGATAGTAAAAGTTTGTTTCTGCTATTTCTCAGAAAGTACCGAAGCGATCTGTCTCAAATTTTGTATGTCGTATGTTTGAAAAAGTTTGAAAAGCAGAGAAAAGATCCATCTCTCCATTGTCAGACATAGATCATTCTTTGGTGGGCGCCAAGATCCCTCTGGGATCTCTTGTTACAGATGGTGTTTTAAAAGGAATCATGGCATGTATTTTTGGCAGATATTGTATTCATAATTTATTTCTCCATCTCTTCCTTTTATACCAACAGAAACTTTAGCACCAACACTAACAACATACAGGCTAGGATAACGAAGACCTTCAGTATGGCGCTCCAGAGTGACAAGATCGCCCTGGCAACACAGTACGGGGCTGTGGCGGGGTTGGGAGAACTGGGCTCAGAGGCAAGTATCCCCCTTACATCGGTGTTTGATTTATAAATAAGTAATTATAATAGATAAATCACAAGTTTTAGAGATATTTCTACGTTTTGAATATTGGACAAGTTTTAGGGATACTTATGGTTAATTATCGCTGCCATTCAGATGTCCTTCATCTTCAAAACTCCTTGGTTTACTGTCACTTTTGTTATATCCTTTGCTGGACTATATCATAGTAAAACTGTATTATGATGTAAATTTGTAGATGTAATAAGAACTTTAATATCATTGTTAGATATGATTTACTTTAATCCATAGGTGATCAAGTCGTTCCTGTTGCCACATGTACATTCGCTGGGGGAACACTTAAAACAGACTGTTGATGCTATAGTTCTCAACAATGTTGACAAAATTGCAGCTGACAACATCAAGAAGATGCTCACAGTAAGTTTTGTACACCAATCGTTTAACTTTACTTTATCACTGATTTACAGTAAACATACATGTGTACATTTATTTATTTGGTGGAGTAAAAGTTTAGGTCAAAATGGATTTTGAACAGGTTAGCTTGGTATTTGCCCATTCATATTATCAAAGTGCTATTTTAAAGACACAACAGTTATATCTTTAGCACAAAATGCCAAGCATGAAAATTGGTAAAATATGATTACTACTAAATGATGTACATTTAGTTACTCCATTGATTATGCTATGGAATATTATCACCAAGATAATGTTGTTACAATTTCAGTAAAGTCTCATACTCTTTTAAACTTGATGATAAGCCGGCTTCGAAAATAAGCTATAGTTGAAAATAAGCCTGTAGCTACCTACGGGAAAAGCCACCATGAAAATAAGACTGATTAGAAAAATAAGCCTGTTTAAAGTAACTGACAAAAACGGTACATGTATACATGTAGTCCAAGGACGTATCCTTGATGTAGTTGAATTCCATAAATTATGTCATCAGTTTCTTTATAATGTAGATATTTTTTCTATAATCTTTTAGATAAATTTACAAAATGAAACGCATAATACTTGTAAGTAATATTTGTGTATACATATAAGTGAATGTACTCGGTGGGTAACGTATATAATTATTTAGTGCAATTCTATATATGTTGCAGAAAGAGTACATGTACTCTTATAATTAATTGATATACATTTACATTAATAGATATGCTAATTGTTTGTTTACATTTATAATATATGCAATACCATATTTGACTACAGCTGAAGTACTTTAGAAAGTTAGCCCATTCGAAAAAAAGGCAATACATGTACTTGAAAATAAGAGTGATCAGTTCTTTATATCTATCAAACAAACAGGCAAGATACGCTGAAAATTACCTCCTTTTGTTTTGTACAGAAATACATACCCCCCGTTCTAAAAGTTAGCCGGAGTCCCAATAACAGTGTAGACAGTTACATCTCAGAGTTTGGCTATGTTGGTCAGCTATTGTTTAACGCTGTGGAACGGGAGAGGCGGTCATCAGGAAGTGGTCAGTCTGCTGGACCTGGTCCAAGCAGGCCTTCTGTACATATCCCACAGGTAAGAACTGGTGGGTCAAAATCTGGTCTGGTAAGTTCAAATATTCCCGTAATTGGCGATGAGCATAAGAACAAGTTGCAGTGATAACGTAATAGGAAAGTGGTTTTAAAAGCATCAGAGTTGATTATCAATTATTGTTACCTTTTAATTTGTAATACATGAATTGTTGCTATCTGTTACAAAGCCAATGTTTTACTAAATATATCTCGGTCTGTTTCAGCCGAGGATGGTTATCCACCCCGGATCACAGCCCAGTACTCCGTCCACACCTCGACAAATCTCTCTCTCTAACAGCATTACCATACCCAAAACACCAACCACTCCCTCTATAGGAGGACAACAGAAGTTTGTCATCATGTCATCACAGCCACGTCAGCCAACACCCACCAGTAATCCTCTCAGTATGACCAGCGGCGCTGCCGGGACAACCATCGTTAAAGTCATGTCCTCTGGAGGTCAGGGGTCAACCACCAGTACAGGGTCAACTCCTTCTACTCCACAGCCTAAGATTGTGGTTGTGTCTATGCCCCAGGGGAGTGGATCGTCCGCCCAAACCCCTGGGGTACCAAGTACCAGTATTCTGGGATCAGACATGGGTGTTAAAAGTGTGTTCAGTGGACAACCTGCTACAAACTTCTCACAAAAGAAAGACCAAGACAATAATTGGTCCTGACCAGGGCATTTCTATCATTATTTATATGTAAACCAATTTTTATTCACATCCGATTCACTTTCGCGAATTTTGTGATCAAAGTAAATTTGCGAAAGTTTATCTCTGACAGCAAATTACTGGTAATATCTACATCATCGATACTGATATGAATTTTCAGTCAATATTGAAGTCTGTGAATGTTGATCTTTGTGAACTTGTTTTGAATTGGAAGTTGTAAATTTAAGTAGCTGCGAAAGAAATTTGGTTTACCTAATTCATTATTGTGTTCTATCATTCGGATCATTTCACTGATTTATATGTGGTTTGAGTTTAAAATCACAAATCAGAAATTACTTCCAACATTTCCTAATATTCAAATTTTTGTCTTTGTTTTCATATACAAATTGTATGAGCTATATATGATTTGAATAACGCAGTATCATAAATAAAATCAGGTATTTAGATTGAAGGGCATATAACTCAATCAGGGCATGAATCAGTTGTTTAATATTTTCCCTCACCAAGACAATGTATGGTGTAGCTTTACATGTTACTGTAACTCCAGTTTCTACCATTTCTAAACAAAAGAAGCAGTAAAGATTTCTTACTTTTATAATATTTTTTCACTCGTTTGTTGATGTACTATATTTTATGTAAGTGTAATTTTACATAATCGACTGTAAATCATGACGTGACATAAGGTCCACAAAATATGGAGGAAACATATTAATCTGTACTATTTTTTTTCTTTTTTGTAGGATTGTCTTTTTCTCTTTTTTTTTTTCTTCATTCCAAAATATTGGCTTAGATTGGCTTTAGAAAAAATTTAAGGAGTGAAAGAATTATATACATTGGTAAGACCATCTAAGCTTCAGCAGTATGCTAGCTACATGCTATATATTATGTTTGATCATTGTTAATGAGGTCTGGAATCTACAGAATAAATGTTTCCTTTGTGGCTGTTTTAGACTTAGACTACTGTGTGTTGATAACACTTTCTAAAGTGATAGTGATTTTGCTTGTAGCATAAAATAATAATGCGCAATGCTTGAGCACGACTGAAAACGAACTGATTAATTACCTCCAATAGGAGAGTTCGACATACAAGGGACATAATCATGATAATACAATATTATCACATACTGTAAGTGTGGATCAGGTTATACGTTAGTGCTACTCACTCCAATGTCAGTTTAATGATGTATTTTAATATATAAAAAAACTTTGGATATGTTCATTTAATGTCAGTATGCTGATGATAGTGTCCCTTTAAAGCTGATGGGAAAATAATTGTCAATATCTTCAATGAAGATGGAAAATAAAGTCTGCTATACTGAATTTTATTTTTTTATAATTTGGTTTCTAAAAATTTGCACAACTAGTTTAAGCAATAATGAGTGACCATTCTCATCCTAGGTGTAAATCACACTGACCTTTAGCTCCTAGATACAAAGGTCACAGTTACTGTGTTTCTTACAAATCTTCAACAATTTCCACATCAATGAACAATATGTGCGAGTCCTTTGAACACATATTTAAAAAGAGAAGGCAAAAATGATATATTTACATTGCCACTGCACAGTTTACTGTACCTATTTGTTGCTACTAAGCCTAATGTATGTTGTTTTCTAATATTAACATTGGCAGTTAGACTCTGGCGCACTTATACCACAATCAGAGATCAAGAGCTCATGGAAACACTGGGTTTTATTCAGTGTGAGGATTCACTGAAAAAATGCTTAAATTTATATTCTTGAAATTGATCAATATGAAAATATATTCTAATTGAAATATCTGAAATGGATACACCCAATGTATGTTACACACCAAAGCATGTCAAAAATATGACAACCAATGCTTAAATACCAAATCAACAGAGAAGATTGTTGCGCACATAACAAATGTGTTGTCTTCCAACAGTCTTTTTGATTGGACAAGATTTCCAACATCTGGTGAAATCAATCGATTGAGGAAGATTTGATTGATGAATTATTCATGATATCACAGCAAATGCTCTGGGTAAATAAATGTCTGGGATTTACAACTTGACTGAGGATGATAACCTTTGGTGTCCCGAACAGGACTCTTACATATTGTTTTCTGTGATCTTCAACCACTACAAAATTAGGATTCTGTAAACATGGATATTTTCGTGATTAGTACAGGTAAACATTTGGTGATTAGTACAGGTAAACATTTGGTGATTAGTACAGGTAAACATTTCGTAATTAGTACAGGTAAACAAATTTGTGATAAGTACAGGTAAACATTTCATGATTAGTACAGGTAAACATTTCGTGATTAGTACAGGTAAACATTTTGTGATTAGTACAGGTAGCGATAGATACTGGGTACACCTGTACATAACATAGTTTGCAAACAAGAGGCCCAAAGGGATGGTCATCTGACTACCTTGGCAATAGTAAAATTAATTATATATGATATCACTTTGTCAGGATCATTTTCAATTTCTTTCAACAAATTTTATTTCAAACAAGAGGCCAAAGGGCCTTAACATAAAGGAAATTAATAAGATATAGTGTCATGGTAGCCATCTTTGATTTGGGATCAACCAGAGATGTAACGATACTTTGTTGGTACCATGTCAGAAACATTTCATGCAAGTTTCAGCCAAATCGCACCTGTAGAACTTGAGAAGAAGTTCAAAATGTGTTTTCAAGATGGCAGCTGTGCCAGCCATCTTGGATTTCGGATCAACCCAAAAAATAACAACACTTTGTCGGGACCGTGTCAAGATCATTTCATGTAATTGCAAGTTTCAGCCAAATCGCACCGGTAGAACTTGAGAAAAAGTTCAAAATGTGTTTTCAAGATGGCGGCCATCTTGGGTTTTGGATCAACCCGAAAAATAACAACATTTTGTCGGGACCATGTCAGGATCATTTCATGCAAATTTCAGCCAAATCGCACCGGTAGAACTTGAGAAAAAGTTCAAAATGTGTTTTCAAGATGGCGGCCATCTTGGGTTTTGGATCAACCCGAAAAATAACAACATTTTGTCGGGACCATGTCAGGATCATTTCATGCAAATTTCAGCCAAATCGCACCGGTAGAACTTGAGTAGAAATTCAAAATGTGTTTTCAAGATGACGGCTGTGGCGGCCATCTTGGATTTCGGATCGACCCGAAAAATAACAACACTTTGTCAGGACCATGTCAGGATCATTTCATGCAAGATTCCGCCAAATTGCACCGGTAAAACTTGAGAAGAAGTTCTAAATGTGTTTTCAAGATGGCGGCTGTGGCGGCCATCTTGGATTTCGGATCAACCCGAAAAATAACAACACTTTGTCGGGACCATGTCAGGATCATTTCATGCAAGATTCAGCCAAATTGCACCTGTAAAACTTGAGAAGAAGTTCAAAATGTGAAAAAGTTAAAGCACGGCGGACAACGACGGACGAAACATGACGACTATAGGTCATCCTTACCCTTTGGGTCAGATGACCTAAAAATTGAATACATATACTGTACCAAACATTATATGTGGGTGAAATTTTCGAGCTTAAACGCCCTTCGCATAATAAGGTTAATTTCCCATTCTCATATTTCCAAGAATAGAAAAACAAATAGATAACAAAGATTATATAAGATTACAAAACATGATTTATTTTCAACGCTGATGATATATGTTCTTGCATCAATGTGATGCAGCATTATTGTTCCTTGAAATTAAACTGTACAATTCAAAAAAAATTCAACGTGATTTTCATTATCCTCACACACATGTAACCTCTATATAATAATTTATCACTAGTCTTTGTTTCCTGTCTTTTTCCGCACCATCTCCCTGAATTGTGACAAAATCTTTGTTTCCCTTTTAGACCGTTCCTCATGGTTAAATTTAGCCAGAGCTCGCTTCTCGTCCGCGCTGTAAATCTGGTTTTCTTTACGTAGACGCACAGCCTCCATACGACGATGTCTGCAGATAAACACAGATTTAAAAAAAAAAAATATACATACCGTATAAAGATAAAACAACACAGGGAAAATGGGCTATCTCCACATATTAAAGATTAAAGATATTTCAATTTTACCTTTTTTCTAAATTGAAATTTAGATACAATCAAACCTGTAAAGACAACTAAATCCAAGTGAAATAGAAACAATATTTTTGCAGATGAATGACCTTTATACACGGGTCAGCTTGTGTGGAGACCCAAGGATAGCTGTTGTATTATAAAGCAGGTGGATTTAAGTCATTGTTGCTACATGGAAGCAGTTTTTACGACACATATCATAATGCATGAATCATGTTTATTGAATTGAACACTTCACAACAAAATCTTCTCTATAAATTCTGAAAAATTTATTGTAAAAAGAAATACCTTTAATTCATGAACTGATCAGAAGTTGTGCTTAATAACAACAAACTCATCATCATAAAATTCAAAAGTACAAACCTGCTGCCACTCATTACATAACCAATATCTTCAAATGACACAATTTCGTCGCTGGTCAGACCGATTTCTCCTCTGCGTGGGATACGCTTGCCCTCAGCAATGTAAGCTGCCATGGCTGCACCTTCTCCCGGTAACAGGGCCTTACCATAGCTATAAGTAGAGAATCAGGGTAAATATAATGTCACACTAACAAGATGTTATCATAAAAGAAAACGATGCTTTACCACAGGTTTAATAAAACGTGTGTGCATTAACTGTCTTACAAAAACTGCACATATTTTATGTCTATTTATAAACCTTGTTTTCATCACTATCTCTGTAAAGCAGTGATGGCTTAGTGGTTAAGAGGTCCTAACATATTAACACAAGCCCTCAACCTCTGGGTCGCGAGTTTGAATCCCATGTGGGGCAGTTGCCAGGTACTGACTGTTGGTCGATGGTTTTCCGGCTTTCCTCCACTAACAAACCTGGCACATCCTTACATAACCCTGGCTGTTAAACTAATAAAACAAAAACCCTAAAACCATCAATATCTTGAATAATCTTAGGCAAAATTATTGTAGTTGTAGTTGTAACTTAATAACCAATACACCTGCAGGCTACAAGTACTTGGCCAAGATAAATTTCAAGTTCAAATAAAAAGCTGTTTAAGGAACCGTTGTAATCATGAATTCTTTGTCAAGTATGTTCATTCATGTTTTACTGTATTGCAGATTATGTGTTTCTAAATATTCCATCCGAAAACAAAATTTGTTTCTGATAATTTTACTACTTAACATTTTTCAACTTACTCTAGTTGTTTGTTGACAGATGATTCCACATGTTCAACAGGACCAACAATATCTTCATCACTCCCATCCCCTTCCTGTTTCTCTGTAAACATGAACAACGTACAATGAGTTATGACTGGATATAAACACTAGGCTTCAGAAGATCACGCCATCAGTGTCTATGGATTCTGTCTTACAATAGACATATACTGTAAACCAACTTTCTCTTGTGTGTGATTTAATTTTAAAATTCTACCTTTTTTGACAAACATTTATATCAATCTCCCATAGGTCATGTTTGCTTAAATGATATAGCACTATAAAAAGGGCAATAGTTCCACTATACAAGAATACACAACATGAATATACAGCAGTCTCCCAAAACACGCACCTCGTACAACATACACGCAACACATCGCATACATGGGAGGCTGTCCTTACATGACTATAGCTGTTAATAGGACGTTAATTAATCAAACAAACAAACAACACACAAATTTTGCTTAAAGGTATTTTCATTTTTCACTTGTATTCAATAGCATGGTGCTGTACTTTCAACAACATAAACATTAAGCAGAAATTTCTTACTTTTCTTCTCCACCCAGACAATCTCTTCCTCCTCTTCCTCCTCTGAGCTGTCACTTTCAGATTCACTCTCGCTGTGTTTCCTCTTCTTCCTTGCCTTCTTTGATTTCTTTTCTTTTTTGTGTTTCTTACTGGAGAAAAAACAATACATTTCAGAACAAGGACATAGTCATTCAGATCCCCCACCAATGGAGATATCAAAGCTGAAGTAAGTTTGATTGTGGAGACTTATGTGTATGAAAAAAAACAGGAAAAAGGAAGTTGAGCTAAAGAAAGATGGAGTATAATTCAAGTAGAGCGGGGCTGCAATTGTTGAATCAGGTATACAGCCTTGACATTTATATTTGGAGTTCCGTGCATATATCTCAACCGGTTTTCCAGTTATGCTGTGGAAACGAAGCTGGTACAAAAATATGATATTTTCAGCAATGTTTCCATGGTTATGGAAAAAGTGCAAAAAAAGAAAACCTAAAAATAGCAAAAGGCACTACTAGACCATAAGAACAATGTGTCTATGAAGTTTCATGGAAATATCTCTGCTGGTTTTAGAGTTGTGCTTCGGAAACGATTCTTACACAAAAATCAGCCAATTTCAGCAATGTTTCCATGGTTATAGAAAAAAGTACAAAAAGTGAAAACCTTAAAATAGCAAAAGGCACTACTAGACCATAAGACCAATGTGTCTATGAAGTTTCGTGGAAATATCTCTTCTGGTTTTAGAGTTATGCTCCGGAAACGAACCTGGTACAAAAATATGATATTTTCAGCAATGTTTCCATGGTTACGGAAAAAAATGCAAAAAATGAAAACCTAAAAATAGCAAAAGGCACTACTAGACCATAAGACCAATGTGTGTATATGAAGTTTCGTGGAAATATCTCTACTGGTTTTAGAGTTATGCTCCGGAAACCATTTGTACATACAGACGGACAGACGGACGGACGGAACCCATTTGTATATCCCCGCCAACTTCGTTGGGCGGGGGATAATTACATTTAATAGAACTCCGATTGCATTACAAAACGTCCATCAAATTACATCAATCAGGTATTTTTTCCATATTTCATGTTTTCAAAGAATATCTAACAGCAAGTTGACTATTGTTTAAACTTATCAGCGGAGTTGCATTTTTTTTCTCTTGTTTGATGAGTGTACATATTCAAAAACAGATCAAAATAGTGAGATTGAGACTTCAGGTATATTCTGTTAAAATATTGAATATGGCGGTTTCGAGATCCCAAAATGATGTGAGTTAAGTACAATTTATTGTTACAATGTGACGCTACATCAAGTTGGTACACTACCCAAATTGGTACACTACCCAAATTGATACACTACCCAAATTGGTACACTTTTAATATATGTGAAACAGAATTTTCAGTTTACAATCTAAACTGACAATAATTGTTCTGAACAAAAATTCAGGTGCTTAATAGTAACTGTGACATTTTCCATATGTCATATTCTTTCCTGTTGCTTACTATCTACATTTAAACGTGAAAATAATGAAATCAGGAAAAATCCGGGAAACAACGTCGTGCAACAACCATAAAATCA
Organism: Argopecten irradians; assembly: GCF_041381155.1. Taxonomy (NCBI): domain Eukaryota; kingdom Metazoa; phylum Mollusca; class Bivalvia; order Pectinida; family Pectinidae; genus Argopecten; species Argopecten irradians. The sequence goes on along the minus strand of NC_091147.1, from coordinate 11,371,377 downwards.
CCATATACATGTATATTAGAATTATGAAACAAATTGCAGTATGGGATATTTTTGACAGATCTGTGACTTAAATACACTTAAAATGTTTGAAATTTCCTGAAATGAATTCAAACATTTTTATCATGTCTATGGACATTAATAAATCATTAAATCAAATTTAGATGTACTTTTTTGAGTACTCAAACCTGCTTCAAAGCTCTCTATTTATAAATATATGTACTGCTGACAAGTAAACAAATCATGAAATTAAAACTGAAGGCATCTATTTGTGAAATGTTAAAAGAAAAATCTGGATTTAAGCACTCATTAGAAAAAAAAAATTAAGATTGTCTCCAAAAAGTGTACCAATTTGGGTAGACCTGATACTAACCATAGAAGACAATAGGGAAAAAAACTTAAAATATCAATCAATAAAATTAATATTATCTTGTCTCACCTGTGCTTTTTACTACTTTTCTTCTTTTTCTTTTTACTTCCTTTCTTCTTGTGCTTTTTCTTTTTTCTTTCCTCTGATAACAAAAATACAAGAAATATAGAAAATCTTAAAAACAATTATAAGTAAACTAAACACTGAAGTCCAAACATCATAGACATGTGCAAAAAACTATTGAATTAATTCAAAATCAATGGAATAGAGATTCAAGGTCAAAAAGTATATAAACTGGTAGAGTAAAAATTGTCTATTAAATCAGTATCAGGCTATTTGGTCGGTAAGGACAGATTTCTGGATTATACAGATTTTAGTTTAAGAAGGAAAATGTTATAACATGAAGGCAAAATTGATAAGGCTCCAGAATGGACAAGAGCCGGTTTTGACATATTACTCTGTACTGTTTTCTTTTGTCAACTAACTATTTGATTCAAGATAAACAGCATTATGGCATACCTTCTGATTCAGAACTCTCACTTGGGGACTCAGACTCTGTTTCTGGTTTATTTTTCTTATGTTTCTTTCTATTTTTGTTTTCCTCATCAGACCTGTAATAAACAAGACATAGTACAATTGTATCACTATCCATTCAGTGTGGAATTAGTACACAAAACTCAAATTTCATTACCAGACCTTCTATTGAATCATAGCACTTACCATGAAATGTGTTTTCAGGTCTACTTTTTCCAAAAAATGTATATCATATATTGTATAACATAAGAATATATCATTGTGTTTGAATACAAATTTTGAAACTTCTAAAATCACCCACTCTGTTTCAAAGAGAAACATATTTTATTACTTAAGGATCTAATAAACTTCATATTGCAATCTGGGTTCCCCTAAATGATCAAATGACTTGGAATTGTATGAACACAGATAGTTATCTCCCCTTACTTACTCTGAATCTATTAAATGACTTGGGGATGCACCCCAGACTTCAGGAGCTCCACAAACACCAATACGTTCTCTCTCACATCTCCGTCTGCAAGAGATTCAAATGGAAAAAAAACTTATTACATCTAGATTAAATAAAGTTGAAAATTAAATAAATGTTCAAATTTTACTCATTGAATATACATAATCATACTATATACTTCACTATACAGTGAAACCTGCCTTAGCGACCACCTTTGTATAATGACCTTCTGTTTATAATAAAATCAATTTTTGTGCTTCTCCCAAATGACCATTTATAACACAAATTCATGTGTGTACATATATTACATAAAGAGCATTTTCCTTGTCCCTTATTTGACCTTTATACACAGGTTTGATTGTATTATAAAATCCATTTCTTTTAAAGATGCTCCACCGCCGAGAGATGGTATTTTTTCACTATCAAGATTAGGAGAATACTATTTAGTATTTTTCTTCAGCTACAAAAGTTACTTACTTTACACCATTACCACCATTGAAAAGTTTGTGCTTCTAATTTTACTTCATGTTAAAAATATGAAAAATAATTAATTGCATCCCGAAAAAATTCTGTGGCACTATATCCTATATGGAATGAAGTACTGATTGCACATGCACCAAAGGCAAAACAAATTATTTGATATTATTTTTTGTGTTAATTAGACATATATACACACGATAATACACCAATTATTGTTCAAATAAGGAATATCATTTATGTTTTCTCGGCGGTGGAGCATCTTTAAATTTTAATTGCTTAAAAATGTTGAAAATGGATTTTCTTTTAACATGAAATATCTTAAATGAATCCTGACGTTTTACCTGTCTAGAAATTCTGGTAATTGCTGGTTATTATGGGCCATTCTGCCTCCCTTCGCTTCATGACCCCCATGACCTCCACCATGCCTGCCTCCACGACCTTGACCTCCAAACCGATTTTGCTGGCTATCATGATTTCTTCTGTCATAGCCATTTTCTTCAAGTTCAGAGGTTCCTTTTCCCCATTTCCAGTTGGGTTGTTTAGGGTGTTTAAATTCTGGTGACCTTGAATTTCGTCTATGTGGAGAATTTGACCTTGACCTCCTTGATGGTTGCCTGTAATTTGGTGATTTTCTTCTAACAGGAGAATTAGACTGTGATCTTCTTCTCCTTACTGGTGACCTTGACCTTCTCCTTACTGGTGAACTTGATCTTTTCCTGAATGGAGAATTGTGTCTATATGGTGACCTTGACTTCTTCCTTACAGGTGACCTTGACCTTCTCCTTACTGGGGACCTGGATCTTTTCCTCACTGGTGATCTTGATATCTGCTTATGTCTGTAGTCAGGTGAGCCTCGACTGTATTTAGTTTGTTTTCGTGGAGGAGTGGAACTGTTGCTTCTCTGTCTGCGACGACGAACATCGACACTTGATCCAGAGGAACTATCTGTGTCACTAGAACTCTCACTTCTGCGAGGCATTTTACACTTCTTTGTGTCTAAAACAATGCATAATTTTAGATTTTAAAACAAAGAAGTATATACATGGAATTAAAAGTTCATATAAGTGATATACCGGTAACAAAAGTATTGTTTCCTATCAAATTCACATGAAATACAGCTGAAATAGGCAATGTACACACTAGTTATACTAATGTTTCTAACAACTTCTAGGTTTCTGGTTCAACGCGCCGCCTTAATATTCCAATTTATTTGCACATCGTTTAATTTTACAATTTCTACTTTCAATGTATCTCACAAACATGTGAAACTAAAATCAAATAATTCATGCATTTGCTACACCAAATAATATATCCATATATCTGTTACATACCTTTTCCTATATATTCTGTATTTTTTCCTTATCTTTTTTTCTATGAATATTTCTGATCTCATCTTTTGATGAATTTTAATCAAATCAGCTAGTGATTTACCTACTTCATCAAACTGAAGATCACGTCGATATATATACATATATATATATATATATATATATATATACAGGGGTTTCATTATCTTTCAGGAGAGGCGGTACAATTGCAATTTCAGGGGGTACTTTTCTATATCATCTGTATGCTATCTAATGTAATTTAGCCTAAATCAGGCGGTACCACAGCTAGGTTTAACCGTCAAAAAGTACCGGGTACCGCCTGATAATGAAACCCCTGTATATATATATATACGGTAGGACAGGTGTGTTTATATGTACAGGGGAAGGTAAAATAAGTTAATAAAGAGATAAGAGATGTGATTTAAAACAGTCTAGAAATTTTGCAGTCTGATTAAAAACCAGATCTTTGATTACACTCTGATACTCTATGACTCTATGTCCCCTGTAAAGTATCGGAGAGTAAACCAAGATATGGTTTTAATCAAATTGTAAAATTTGACGAGACGCAAGATCTGGAGGAAGTGCAATCCAGTCTTGGATAATTCAAGTGATGAAAGAAGCCAAAAATATATATACGATATTTCAACATAATGTTCAAATCTTTTCATAACAAATTTTGCCTTTTTTGTAACCTTGTCTACTCGTGGTACTACATGTAGCACGGGACTCACCAATCTCATTTGTTTACCCTCGCAGTGACCACGCTAAGGGTAGGCAACTCTACTAACCTTATACATTGAGCTATATGCGTATATTTGTGTATTGCCTAAAGTTAATAATATTAAATTGTTTCATTGCTTATCTAAATTTGTTTTATTCTTTTATATTAATTACATGTACAATGTATATGTATTAGATAAACACTATATTACCACTAATGTTTCTCTTATCTTGTATTCTTGTGAGATATACATTGTACGTACATGTATTTTTAAATTGCTATAACTCAACCCTAGAGCACCATCTTTTATACCCAGCGACGATCCCGACTCATGACAAGATTTAGCCACCACCGATACTAATGTGTTTTTTTGTTATTGTTTTTTCCTTGACAAGGTTAACATTTTTAAACAATAGATCTACAACTGGAAACTACACAGTATCAAAATTAAATAAATAAAATCATGAAAATTCAAATAAAATATACATTAAATATATAAAGAATATATCATGGAGACGTTCTATTGGCATGGTACTAGGTATAGTCTATATTGAGTGAGTGTGTCTGCCAATGTCTGAGCTGACTGAGGCTGAATCGATTAATGACAGGTCTCGCACAAACCTCATACGGGGTATATAACCCCAACTGAGCTATAATACCTCAAATAGGGTATACATATATACCCCAATTGATGTTATGCAAAGGTTATTTACGTACAGCATTAAAAGCGTGCATAATCGATAATTCACACCTGTGTCACATGAAAGTACGTGTCGGCACGGTAAGGCGTGCGTGTTGCACGTTTTACAAATTTCTGTACCTTGTCTCGAAAATCATGTTTAAAATGTTTGTTTACCTGCATTGTCAGCAATACATGTCAATAAAAGCTCTGCAAACCCCATTTAGCGTTCATATTTTGTCTTGAAATTCCAACGGACTGCACATCACACACTAACGAATCGCACGGTTGACCGGAAGTGACTTGCAACCAAGTAAGTGTAAAACAAAAGCGGGATATTACGCCCGCATATGTAATCAACGTGTAAAAGTATGACAGCCCATAACTGACATAACACCTGGTTATGATTTCATGGGTGTTAAATTTGTTATATAATTTTAAACGATTTAATAAACATTTAGTTATATATTTTTATTTAAATAACACTTCAAATTGGTTAACTATTGATAATAATTACGTAGATACAGTACAATAGTGACTTAATGACACTAATAAAAAATAAATAAATTGTACAATAAATTAATCTATGCAGTGGATATTTATAACTATTCTACAAATGAACACATAAACAACAAAACTAAACTTAGGAAAATTAGGTTATGAAGTTCAATTTTTTTTCAGCAGGATGAAACCAAAATGCAGCTGCCGAAAACATTCGGAATTTGTTCCCGCTCACAGCGAAAACAACAAGATACATAAGATCTCTGCAAACAAAAATTTCGCAAATGTGTAGTTCAGGCATTAATTGAACATAACTATTTATGCAGAACATCAACCTATTTGTGTGTGTTGTGCGCAAAATATTCAGAGCTTAATTTAGTTAAGCCTGTTGATGAGAGCGACCAGACCTTTCACGAGGTTCATGTCCAAAAGGTTATTGAAATGATAAACAATGACATTATACCAGAAACACAGATGTTAAATCTTATCAAGACGGTTGGACAGTTTTTGTGTTCAAAAGTGGTTTCTGATGCAATGGCATGTAAAGAGGATTACAAGGACGACAACATCTTAAAATCATATGACCCTAAATCTTGGCTTTCGAAGCAAAACAAACTGTTAGTGTCTTTTCTCACGTCCATGTGCTCAAATTTTGATGAAAACAACACACATCAATGCCTGTCTATTGTTAAAGCCATAGAACAAATATACCTCGCATCTGCTTTCAATATCACGTTACCTCTTTCCTTTACATCATCACTTATCATATATTTTCTAACCGGAAGTAAGAGTGCTGTCCAGATAAATGCTGCAACATCACCATCAGGTAGTTACTCTTCACTCCTCAACTGGATCAAATCCTACAGCACCATTCCCGTTGCATGTCCACATACATCAGACATAGTTACATATTTTGACAACAATCAAGTACTTAGTAGAAACTGGAGAGTTCGGTATGATGCGAAAGCAAAATTAAGTGTTATCACCAACATCATCCACATTCTTCCTCTTTTCTCCACATCAATCCAAACCTCGCCACAACTTTCTCCGTTTCACTGGCTGTTTAACGACAAAATACGTACACTAGAAGCAGTTACACGCTATGTAGAAACAAGCCAGCAGTCATTTGAGACATATCAGCACCAGTTCATAGAGTCACGGTTGTACCATCTCAGACAAGAACACAACGGACACATTCACGATATCATAGACACTCATATACAGAAACAAAGATCACACAAAAAGACAGGCATCACCACCCCCTCTTCATCATTCATACACACAGACCCATACAAATTTGTCCAAGCTAAACACCCCGAGTCTCCACCAACTGTGTCAATGGGGAATCCCTGTATGGTAAATCCATGCAGCTATGAAGCTGTGGAAACTGTGCTGTCACATATAGCCAAAGAAACTTGTAGTGGCAACAGAAAGTGGACAATGGTTGGGTGTGACGGTTCTCCCTATATATTAGGTACGGTTTCGTGTTTCAGCTTGTAAATTTGTGTAAACGAATCTATTTTCGCGGCGACATAATTTCGCGATTTCATGCCAAATGGCTCTTGAACGATAATTTCATTTCGCAATGTAGACACATGTTGTTATACTGTATCCGTATATCGATGGCATTTTTGGTATAATATTCAAACTGCTTTATTACAGGTTCACGTCTTGTGGAGAAAGTGTTTGTGTGTCCTCACTGTGGCGATCGTATTTTTGGTTCTAATCTTTTACTATCGCACTTGCATGACAAACACCAGCATGATGCCACAGCATCTGATTTACCACAGTTTTTAAAATTTAAGAACATATTGCTGCAACCAGGACTTGGCCATGTGGAAATTAACATGGTTAAATGCATGTTCAAACTCTTGTGGGAAGTATTCTTTAAAGATTTGGCCAAGATGCTTGGGTTTAACAGTCCAAAGGCCCAACTAGCTGCCAAGTCAGCATCCGACCACCATAAGAGCTTCCAGATGGTGGAGATTGCTCTGTTTGGTATGGCAGATGAACTTCTTGTGCCCTATTTTAGGGATCGTGTAGAAAGGGGAAAGGAAGTATCTGCTACTGACTATCTTAGTAATTGGGTGTCCGAAGTGGTTGACCCAAACTATCTGTTTGTGGTGTCCATTGTCTTCAACTACCTTCTGTCTCTCTATGTGTTTCGGGCTGGGATTCGACGGAACAACAGCGACGTCATAACGTGTAGCCGTGCCACCTTCACCGATCTATTCTCTGGCATGAACATGACACATTACCAGGAGTTGGAAGTGAGAGACCTGAAGGTCAGAGTTCAAGCGCCGTTAGAGGTCAGGGAGTTTCTCGAATGTACCGAATCCTTTTCTGTGTCGGGAAATCCAAGCAAAGGTGAGGCTGGTGACTTTGTGTTAGAGGCCAGGAACCGCAGATGTAAGATGTGGATGCCTCCTGGAGCTCCTACAGAGCAGAGGTGGTTAAGGGTCTGTAGAAATTTCGACAGACTGGAAGAGGTATGTACACACATTTTGCAACCTAACAATAAAAAGGAAACAAATATATATAATTAATTATAATTTATTATGCAATGGACACCAGAATTCAATGAATTTCAAATAACGTTTATTTTTAACATTGATGTTGGTGCAGAAGGAATGCACCCAATACTCACAATCAGGTGCTTCACATCCAAGCCAGCACCATTTTCCTGATTTGTCATCGTCGATACCACAGATCTGGCAATGGTTTTTAGGGTGTTCAGAATCTGTCACACTTTGAATACCAGTCTGTGTACCGACGGTCACCGTGTTTGGTGTGTTTTCTAGTAGCACATGTGTCGGTAGCCGTATCTGTGCTGTCGCATCTAGATCCGTCTTCATTCTGCAACAAATCATGAACAGGGAGATAAATCAACCCGTTTAATATCAATGGAAAACCCTTTTCTAATAAGATAAATCTATGAATTATTTCATTCAATGAATATTGAAATACCTTAAAGTAGTCGGTCTCGAAATGAAGATTTTCTCCGGACTGACTTCTTGTTTTGAGTGAAATATGTGTGCCAGTTACTTCAAAGATGTCTTTCGCCTAAAATGAAAAAATATAAAAATTACATCTGTCTTCAGATACGCACAAACATACTAGGGCTATTTGAAGTAGGAGAGAATGAGAGAGACATGCAGCACACTGATCTGAGCACCGAGATCTTACAATGGCGCACGTCTGTACGAGCCAGTGACTATCTCTCAACTCCGAAAGGTAATGTTGCGCGGACCGGCTTACCGCATGTATTTTGTGTACATCCGCCATAAAATTCACGATAGTTTGTTTCCACGATTTTTGAAAGTATAAATTCACGTGAAATGTTTTGAAGAATGCTTAATTTTGTGGAAATATCATAGGTATTGTAGAAAGAGTAGACGCAAACACACATATAGCAACAAGTTTTCATATGACTATTTTCGTGCGTCAATTTCCGGTCATAAACTTATTCCCGCCAAAATGAGTTACCACTGGGTAAACACACAAACATTGTAAATTAAATAAACGTGTAAAATTATGTTTCATTGTATTTCAGTTGTTAGAAAACACACTAGCCTCTCCGGTGAAGAACTAGATACCGACTTAATTAATATTCAAAGGAACTGCCGAGAGAACCGGGAAACCTACCAAAAACATCATTTTGACGGAACTAAGGCAATGTCAATGGATGTAATGATTCATTTATACCAAAACAATTGTAATATGAAATCAAATATAATAAGTCCCGTTGAATTACATTTTGTGAATATTGTAAGGATAAAGATCGCCTCAGTACGCAGTCATCAATGGCAGTATCAACTACACATGTAAACGACGAACGTTTTGGTGTGACAGCAGTCTGCAATCCCACGGACATAAAAACTGTGTTTTGAAAGCATCGATCCCTTTGTTGTCTACATGGCTATAAGACATAAGTTCACAGTTGACCAAATTGTTTCTGTTTGGCCTTTGTTCTGTTTGTTGACGAAGAGATATTAACACATGATAGTGCGTCTCTTTCAAACCGGAAGTCCTATCGCCACGAGTTTGCGCACCCACTCTGTCCGGGGAATACAGTCCAACATGAATTTGGCCACGTCCCTCCGAGGTATTTTTCTTATGGCACCTTCTACATACTGTCCCTCAGCGGCCTTCACCTCCTTCCCTGTAAACAAGGAAGCAACTGTACACTGTTTATTTTTTGTATAAGCGCCGATTGAAATGTTGGGCAATACTTCTAGACCTATATCCTTTAAATCAATACTCTAACAATGAGACAAGAAAAACATATAAGCTTTATTACAATGTTACAATTTATTAATGCAATGAAACATTTTGAATCACTGGAATATATATGACAGAGAGTAAAACCATTTATATTTAATCTTGCTTCGTCGCTAATATGGACGTGAGCTAATTATTTGGTTTGAAACCAACAAAGAAGCACTTTAAATTCTGTCCTTATATGATCGTCAAAAGGAGATACATTGTATATCTATTTGCTTTATAAACAACGTGACTTCTTAAATAATCAGTGAATTGCATCATGGACAGAAGACATTCGTGTGATATTTGCGGGATATTATTGTGCATCTCATTTTGACCCCCAATCAGCCAAATTTTCAAAACTGTTATTATGTGACTGGTCAAAAGCAAACTTTTTCTCTTTCTGGACGTGCAGTGACTTCAAATCAAATCATACCTCTCTACTTGGGACGTTATCGCAATCCTAATCTTTCTAAAGAATTTTCAATACGAATTAATTTCAAGTGCATTATCAATTGGTTTTATCATTTAAAGTTCTGCAGTTTTTGGATGAACTAATATATCTAGAAATGAGGAGAGATACGTCTAAAATACATATGTCCCTGATCAGTAGGTAGCAGATGATCGATTCAGGCACACTGTGCCCTTGTTTAATCTCAACTTTATCATATAAAGCAATACTCTACGTAGCACTTTGTAGGCATAGCAACATCAGATATTATCCTAGTCGTGGATGACGATAGTCGAATTATTTGATTGGCCAATAAAGAATGTAGGGAGGGGGAAGGGGGAGGTGTAAGTGATCGGTCAATTATTTCATTGGTCAATAAAGGATGTTGGTTGAGTTTGGTGAACAGTCACCACTACTTGGTTGGTCGGTCAGTCCCGGAGGTATGAGTTAGGTGAAAGGTCACTTACCACTACTTGGTTGGTCGGTAAGTCCCGGAGGTTTGAATTTGGTGAAAGGTCGCTTACCACTACTTGGTTGGTCGGTTAGTCTCGGAGGTATGAGTTTGGTGAAAGGTCACTTACCACTACTTGGTTGGTCGGTCAGTCCCGGAGGTTTGAGTTTGGTGAAAGGTCACTTACCACTACTTGGTTGGTCGGTCAGTCCCGGAGGTTTGAGTTAGGTGAAAGGTCACTTACCACTACTTGGTTGGTCGGTCAGTCCCGGAGGTTTGAGTTTGGTGAAAGGTCACTTACCACTACTTGGTTGGTCGGTCAGTCCCGGAGGTTTGAGTTAGGTGAAAGGTCACTTACCACTACTTGGTTGGTCGGTCAGTCCCGGAGGTTTGAGTTTGGTGAAAGGTCACTTACCACTACTTGGTTGGTCGGTCAGTCCCGGAGGTTTGAGTTTGGTGAAAGGTCACTTACCACTACTTGGTTGGTCGGTCAGTCCCGGAGGTTTGAGTTTGGTGAACAGTCACTTACCACTACTTGGTTGGTCGGTCAGTCCCGGAGGTTTGAGTTTGGTGAACAGTCACTTACCACTACTTGGTTGGTCGGTCAGTCCCGGAGGTTTGAGTTTGGTGAAAGGTCATTTACCACTACTTGGTTGGTCGGTCAGTCCCGGAGGTTTGAGTTTGGTGAAAGGTCACTTACCACTACTTGGTTGGTCGGTCAGTCCCGGAGGTTTGACTTACCACTACTAGGTTGGTCGGTCAGTCCCGGAGGTTTGACTTACCACTACTTGGCTAGTCGGTCAGTCCCGAAGGTTTGACTTACCACTACTTGGTTGGTCGGTCAGTCCCGGAGGTTTGAGTTTGGTGAAAGGTCACTTACCACTACTTGGTTGGTCGGTCAGTCCCGGAGGTTTGACTTACCACTACTTGGTTGGTCGGTCAGTCCCGGAGGTTTGACTTACCACTACTAGGTTGGTCGGTCAGTCCCGGAGGTTTGACTTACCACTACTTGGTTGGTCTGTCAGTCCCGGAGGTTTGACTTACCACTACTAGGTTGGTCGGTCAGTCCCGGAGGTTTGACTTACCACTACTAGGTTGGTCGGTCAGTCCCGGAGGTTTGACTTACCACTACTTGGTTGGTCGGTCAGTCCCGGAGGTTTGACTTACCACTACTAGGTTGGTCAGTCAGTCCCGGAGGTTTGACTTACCACTACTTGGCTGGTCGGTCAGTCCCGGAGGTTTGACTTACCACTACTTGGTTGGTCGGTCAGTCCCGGAGGTTTGAGTTTGGTGAAAGGTCACTTACCACTACTTGGTTGGTCGGTCAGTCCCGGAGGTTTGACTTACCACTACTTGGTTGGTCGGTCAGTCCCGGAGGTTTGACTTACCACTACTTGGTTGGTCGGTCAGTCCCGGAGGTTTGACTTACCACTACTTGGTTGGTCGGTCAGTCCCGGAGGTTTGACTTACCACTACTTGGCTGGTCGGTCAGTCCCGGAGGTTTGACCACTGTGTAGTCCAAGTCTGTACACTGTTGCTGTAGGTACTCCTCCATTACCGACATACTCTGTAATACACTGGACAGAATCACAGGGCGTATGACCCACTCAAATATCCACGGACCTCTGCTCTGTGCTGGAGAAGAAACCATTTCAATCTCACTAACACATATCATATGTTTACTTTTTGAAACTTTAATGCTCTATATGCATTTTAACTTTATTTTCCTTTAACATCAAACACAACATTACCGCTTCATAAACCTTGGCGTTTTATTGCACAATCTGATAAAAACATAGGTCCTCAATTGAACGGAGTGGTTATAAGGATGTGTGTTTTAATCAGATTGTTTATTGTAGTCCATTCTACCATTATACAAGGACGTAAACTTACCGAAACTAACAGGGATGGTAAAATATACAACTCAAACCATTTTATCACATAACTAGCCCGGCCAGTCATGTCATTATACAAGTACTGACTTTTTGTAGGTTAATACGAGGAATTGTTAAACCTGAGAAAGGTGATATTCCCCAAGGCCGAAGGCCGAGGGAAATATCACCTTTCAAAGATTTAACAATTCCTCGTATTAACTTACAGTGAACTGCGTTCAAGCGTCCGGATTAGACTCCTCCCTCAAATGTTGTAACATTCTGTTACTACAGCCAATCAAAACTCTTGGAAGTTGCCTCGATTGGTTAGACTGCATGTGGTGTAGCGCAAACAATGTTGACTTCAAAGGGATCTACTGATTTGACGTGATCACACCTTTGTACCAAAAATTTGTTAGCATACACTTGGAGATAAAAAGGTTTCAAACATGTTTTTTTTAATTCAATCGTACCATATAACCATCGAAAGACAACAACATTACATATTGATAGTTTCGTTAAACGTTCCCTGGAACATACACGGTTGTAGCTGTATAGTTAGGGTTACATTGGCGAAAAATAGGGTCGGTAGGTAGAGATTTTTTTTCAAGTTCAGATGCAATAGCGAGCTATTTACTAAACAGATATATGGCAACAAAATGATTAAACATTAGTGTCTTTCACTCTTGACTCTTTATCAAACAATGAATAATTGGAGATTTGACTAAGAAAGATGGTATTAACAATTAGATTGGCCTAGAGTAAAACTATTAATGGGATCCTTTAAGATAAAGAAACAAAAATTAGGGTCGGGGGTAAAAAATTGGGGTCGGTCGGGTAACCCTAAACAGACATGTTTTGTTTTTGGCCTAATGTAGATGTTTCATCCGGAAGCAGACATCCTACCTCTAAATGTAAGCTTGTAAATATGTCGATTTCTATTCAAACCTGGATACGTTGTGCTTAAAACACTCTATTGTAGTTCAAGAAGCATAATTTGACGTTTGGAATATACATGTATAAAGTAACGACTCTCTAGCTCATGTGATATCAAACAAAATAGTACTGTAAAGTTAAGATACCAAATACCATGACTATGGCTATATACATGTAGGTCATGACTTTATACATGCATGCAATTCTGTTTTTATTTAACGATTATTATTGAAATTGCGTACGTTTTTTGAATGTGTAACAGCTATAACAGGTAATAAACTCCGCCCTCATTTAGATTATCGATGCTACTTAACTCCGCCCACAGTTTGACTGACGTTATTCCCGAACCGATAAACGCGCATACGACTGGTTGGAACTATTCACGTGATTTGTGGTTTGAACGATCCGAAAGGCAATTCTGGACGCTTTAACGCATTTCACTGTACAAAAAGTCAATAATTGTTTTGTTATATGAAATGATTAAAGTTATGCTATTTAAAATAATTTTGAAGCAAACACAGCGCAATGACTAATTTGACAAAAAGTCAAGAAAATCTTCATCCATGTATCCTCAGTAAAATGTAGGTACTTTTAGTCCTTCTATTATGCTTTTTCATATTATAATCTTCGAATATACAGCTACATTTAACGTGTGTAAAATACCTTTCCTAATCCTACCACACTGTTGTCTGCCATGTTTGATTTGGCTATTGCCCGATGATCGGCAATGCTCTATTTTGATTGGTCAAAAATGTAAAAGAGACCGGGAATTCCATGTGTCTGTTTATAGCCAGGTTACCGGATTTGCAATGTCAACCTCTGAACAGGTGTTCATCGGTCTCAGGTTGACATTGCATTTTGTCAAGACCTGTCTAAGCGGTCTAGACCAATCAGAAAACGGCAAAACTCAGCCATATAACAAACGGCTATGTCATGAATATCGTAAGACACCTGCGTAATGTTTGTTTGTTTGTTTGTTTGATTAATCAACGTCCTATTAACAGCTATGGTCATGTAAGGACGGCCTCCCATGTATGCGGTGTGTTGCGTGTATGTTGTGCGAGGTGCGTGTTTCGGGAGACTGCGGCATATTCATGTTGTGTCTTCTTGTATAGTGGAACTTTTGCCCTTTTGATAGTGCTATATCACTGGAGCATGCCGCCGAAGACACCAAGCAACACACCCCACCCGGTCACATTATACTGACAACGGGCGAACCAGTCGCCCCACTCCCTTTTTGCTGAGCGCTAAGCAGGAGCAGAAACTACCACTTTTATAGACTTTGGTGTGTCTCGGCCAGGGGACAGAACCCAGAGCCTTCCTCACAGGGGCGAACGCTCAACTCAAGGCCAAAAGTGAGGCGGTGCCAAGGGAGGCATTAGGAAGGATAAAGTCAGTTAGGAAGAATAGAAAAGATAAGATCCTAAATTTAGTCGCCTTTTACGATCATGCAATAGGGGCAGCAGGTACAATTCTAACGCCCTACCTGCAGTAATAACACTATTGTGACGTTACACGTAGTTCTGACGTCATAATCTATTTATGACGTCGCATGATTGTCTCAGTGTGTTGAGTGTATGTTGTGCGAGGTGGTTGTTTCGGGGGACTACGGTATATTCATGTTGTGTCCTCTTGTATAGTGGAACGGTTGCCCCTTTTATAGTGCTATATCACTGAAGCATAAGAGACGAAATCTAAAGTTTTACTTATATTTCTATTTGTAGAAGTTATGTGATAAATAGAATCTTACAATCGTGACTATGTGATAAATAATTTATCCTAAATGCTCGTGGCATATCAGATTATTGAACTCGTTTGATAACTTTCATATCACATAGTCGTTTATCTACAAATGGTTTTAATATAGTGAGAGGAAAATACAGAAATACGGCCTTAAAATCAGAAAATATGTTCTTGATGATATGGAAGTCGACTTTCATCATATTCCTTATTAAATGTCACAATTCTCTGAAATATGAAGTTTTTTTTAAATTTATTTTCGTTTGGTCACTGTCCATATAACTTACGTATTGTGTCCAAAGCTGTCATGGCTACTAATCGAGAATTCCCGGATTTGCGCATTGCCGATACCAAAGGTTTGATGGTGTCCTGGTAGAACGTTATGGTATTCCAGCCAAAGAGACTTGGCACAGTGCCAAGACAGGACATAATGACATCACATCCGCTAAAATGTTGGCTTAAATCATCTTCGCTGAATATGTCAACCTTTTCCACCTGATGAAAAACGGGTATAATCTAGATATTAAAAGGATCAGTGTTTAGCGAATACATGATGACTTAGATAACAACTTCCTCTGATCCCCTGTTACCAATTTGATTAAAAACAGATCCTTATAACAACTCCGTTCAATAGAGGATCTGACAACATCCCATATGGGGTCATGTTCGGATGACCTTTTTACCACGTGTTCTTCAGATCAAATTCATTTTCTTTACCACACTATTCTCAGTTGAAAACGTCATTTCGTCCCAGTATGCCTATACATTTAGCTTTGTTGTGCTCTTTGGGCGAGATTGCTACAAGCACGAAAATAAGTCTCACAGCTTTTTCAAACTTATTCATCCCTAGTCAAGATTCTGGCAGCAGCATTTTGATTGGCCATGTCCACCGGAACGTGACCCCAAATGAGATGTTGTCAGATAGGATTGCCCTATTCCTACAGTGGAATCGAAAATGTCACGATAATACGCATCGTTACAGATTACATATGTCGTTGTGCCCATATTTCCATTCATCCATCAGAGTTATCATTCGTTTCAGTCAGACACCACTGACGGAGTGAATCGAATACTTAACTCTGATAGATGGGAAGGTCAAGATTAAACATCGTGAGTTTAATGTTGTCATAAATGCAAAGGAGGAAAAATATGTTATCATGTCCCTGTATAGTAGCCGTTCGATACACCTGAAGACTAGTAAGATTACTTAACATTTCAAATAAAATCTGTCAATTAGGCTAGCTTAATTTTAACTACGCAAGAATTTTAAATCATAATAAAAAGTATTTGGTTAGCTATCAATTCAAATATTTACTGTCTGAGGTTGTAAAGTACGTTGTTAGCTTTTTTTTTTTTTTCATTTTCTTCATGTTCCATATCCTGTCACAGCGATATAGTCTACGATGTGACACGTACGGTTAACTGACGACAAGTGTGACCCATAGCTGTACACAGGTCACACATTTAGGTACATATATCTATAATATTAAATATAACACATCAGTGGACCTACCTTTAATTTAGGGTCGCTTATGTGCCCTAATTTGTCCGGGGTCCGCACCAATGCCTTGACCTCGTGACCTCTCTCCAGTGACTCCTGGACCAGCTGTAGGCCAGAGGGACCTGTAGCACCGAGAATGGCAATCTTCATATTATCCAGCTGGAACTCAATGGCCGTCCAGTCCTGTGCACTTGGTCAGTGTATCAAATATATCTGACCAGTATGTTATCAGTAATGTAATGATTTCATACCGTTTCCACTTGAATAGTATTGAAGACACAAATACAGTAAATACAGTTAATCTGTCACAACCACGCCACCTATTAGCGGCTCACAATACAGAGAAAACACTTTCTCCCTAAAATTCCTACCCATCAAACGAGTGAAATTATATTTGTGAAGGCAGTGTACACATGTGTAGCGTTATCACAAGCCGTCTTAGCCGTATCTGGCAGACTAGTCTTAAACTGACAAGTACACAATACAGTCTTTATCACGCGTGCACATATGTTCTACACGACCGGTGAGGAATCTAAAGAGATGCACGTAAACGTCATATCGATTCTGTGTACATGTATATAATGTTGGGAAAGGTGTGCGAGTTGTCGCCCTCCAAACACAGCTGCTTTGCTGTGAAACCGAAACATAAGATAAATAGCAAAAGCTCACATAGACCGAGCATCTAAAATGACTATAATATGTCCAAATAGTCAGACCACATCTGGAGTTCTGTTTCTCCCTATGTGACCCACACCAATCTAATCAAATCACACAAATTGGGGGGACACAACACACTGAACAGCATACTTCACAACAAGCATTGTATTCCACATTTATACAAGTTCACACAAGGACATGATAGAAAACCTCAACTGGATCCCACTACAAACACACAGTACAAGAACATGATTAATATTATTCTATAAAAGCATACATCATCATGTGGCAATAGCCATATTATACATTTCACAGACTATACGATCAGTAAATCACATTTATCTACACATATCTGCCACCAATAATGAAAGCATATGATCAGCTATACGTAGTAGTTGACAATAGCACAATTTTCGGATTTGAATTCGTGATACATAATTGTATAAATCAGAAACAAATCAATCTGTTTAGTTGTATGAAACAAATGTTCCTTAAGGATGTATTCATCTGAGCTTTCAGACCCGTTTGAGTCTCGTTTCGACATAGATCAAAAAAGTTATGAGATTTTCAAATAAAATCTATCAATATCTGTATCAAGTTGTCAGTTACAAATTTTGTCAAAAAATTACATCTATATTCTTAGCAGATTTTTATACGGGGATTTTAAGAAATCAGCACATTTGGCGGCCATTTTGAAAATGTGCATTTTTTAAACCATTTTTTGCTTAAATTATTTTTTACTGAAATCATCACTGCGCCAGTATTTCAAACAGCTCATTAGGAAATTATGGATTTAATCTCTGGTTTTTCCATTGTATGAGCTCCTATTTCCAAAAATCTATATCAGAAAAAAAGTTTTATACAAGAAATTACATCCTTAAAGACGTTCATCTAATTTCCTAAGAAAGATAATTATACACTTATTCAAAGGAACCTTGTAGGGTACTCGTAATTATTCTATGAAAACACATTATTTTGAGAGTAAATGATCATGTGATAGTCAAATCAGTAAATGAATTTGTAAACTGGTTTTTGGTCTTGACGTTTACTGTGCATTATCTTTGATATGGTCTATTTTGAAGATAAATATAATGCAAAAATCTATTTCCACATGGCAAAAGATAAATCTATATTAGATATGTTTCTAATGATAAAAACAGAATATTTTAACATCCTTTCAACATACATCCATGCTAGACATATAATCCACATCAAATCAGAACTTTGTTTTGAAATAAGCTCTAAATATTACTATCCCATGCTATTTTAAACCGGCAACTAATTCTTAAGTACCTGATGAAGATCGTACTACGATAATGTATACATAATGCTATTTCTTCATTACTCTACATTTTTATGTTTACATACATTATAAAGATGATATTATAAACATACATCCTTTTTGTAACTTTCATTCGACATAAACATATTTTAAACAAGCTTCTCGATATCTCTATCTAACATGTAACTAACCAAAATAAAATGAAGTGTCGATGTCATCTTCCATACAACAAGAGACTCGAGAGGCTTTATCATTAAAGACTCGAGAGGAAATACTACAAAGAGAATAGCGCTACTGATCAATGTTTACTTATGTTATATAAGATTATAAAGACAAATAACTACGTTCTTCAAACAAAATAAGTAGCAAAATAATTACTAAATTGTAACACATATTTCAGTTATGTGGAATAAAACCAATTGTCATATAGAAATGATTTAATCGCGTTTTAGCGATACAGTGCCCTAGGTAGCGACAACTTCTATACATCTTTTTATAGGATCCTAAATGAACAATGTCAACCTAAAGATATGTAGAATGAACAGCTGCCTATCAAGACCATTTTGCTCCTGTCTTCGAGTGGATGTAAAATTGACTGATGGTAGCAGATTCCCTCCACATATGTGCGCTTTAACAGCCTTATAAGTGATCGTTCGCCACATGTGTGGCTGACGTCCTCTAACATACTTACAGACTTTATTTATGGCCCTGTCCAATAAATCCTAACGATGCCACTTTACTACTGTCTATGTATATAAAACCACCAGACCACCTATGATGATGAACATGACTAAATGGATTTGCTTGACGTTAATAATTCTGTGATCATTTTGATACGAGAACGAACAGAACTAATTAAGGATTTCAGAGTCAGCCGTCAAAATGTAACTTTTGCCATGAAACCGGAACACTATCATTTTATTTTCCCTGCCTTAAAGAAACACCTAGAAATCTAAAATATCTTAACATTATTGCTTTTAAGCAAACAAAATGAAAAACATTATCTTATAGATTATAGGTACCAAACAATTCTAAAACTCTAAATTCTAACACAAATTAACATAAAAATTGTTTATACATTGTTAACACATCTATCTTTTGATGTGGCGCAGTGGTAAAAGGCGCAACTATGTTTGGCTAGGCAATTGGGTGCCGTAGATCGCGAGTTCGAGGCCCGGATAGGGTTGTTAGATAATTGTGTTTCTTTGATATTTTTTATTAAGTCTAAAACACTATATTAAGTGGTCCATGAACCTAAACGGTCACCTGACAATTGATACAATACGTAGACGTATGCGATGTACGTGTAGTAGAAAACAAACAATATAAAAGATCAAATCGGCTGAAATTAAGACTTTGACCTACGTGATATCAGAAACTACTAAAGAGTTCGATATATTTTTTCTGATATCACGTAGGTCAAAGTCATTAAATTGAACATTTAAATTTAAAAGTGTTCCATCCTGCATGCTACATACCCAATATTTGAATAGTGTAAGCCTTAAACTTACCGAGAGTCGGATGACTACCTAAAAACCTGAAATAATTTTTACAAAATTACTTTTAAAACATATAAAATTAAAAAAAAAGCCCAGAGGACCTGTATCGTTCACATGATTTGTTATGCCAATTTCTGAATAATGGTTAATGGTTTTTCAAGTATTGAAATGATTTTACCTTTAATTTCCTTATTTTGGCCCATACTCCTTTCCCCAGGAAGTAACCATACTCCTTTCCCCAGGAAGTAAAAGCCAACTTGAAAGTTATACAAACTCTGTTGCCCTAATTTAAAATTAGAGTAGAAATTGTAATTTTTGCAGTTTTTGTCTTGCAAATCCCGCGTTTGTGAATTTCAGTTGAGAAAACAAATTGGTCATAATGAACTACATAATGACAATGTAGTTAAACATGTGTTCAATTTTAACATTAAAAAATTAAATGATTTTATTGAATTTGTTTCCCATCACACCGATTTGATATACAGATTGATGTTTAACTCTTCATGAGGATGTTGACTGGGATTTTGTATCAGATGTAATAGGCCTTCATGGCTAGGGTCACATAGGCTCGGGTTGGCCGGAGTATAAATACAACTATTCAATAAAATAGCATCAACTAATCATCTTCATCCAGTGTCGTTAATCTTCATATTTAAAGACAGGTTATTCTTTCAGTTAAATTAGTTTTTTTCAATGAAAGAGTCTCCAGCAAACACATGTATATCACTGGCAAGGTAAAAGTTTGTACATGCTTGACCCTATTGCAGCTTATCGTGAAAGGCGCACTAAATCTAAGATCTTTTTACTTACTTTCTTTGGGTTAGTTTAGATTAAAGAATCGTCAAAATTACAGTCAGGGACATGCAAGGACGTCCCCCTCATATGTTGGAAGAGTTTGCACTGGTATGGTGGTTGTAGTTTGTTAGCCTATGTAATTGGTTGAGACTGCTGTATAATCGTGTTATGTCTGCTTGTATGTTGGTCAGTATAATGTTGACCGGGTGGGTGTGTGTTGCTTGGGCGTCTTTTGTGACATGTGCCAGTGATAGAGAGCACTGTAAAAAGGGCAAGTGTTTCTACTGTAACCACAGTCTCCCATAACACGTACCTCGCACTTCACACACGCAATCCATTGGACCATAACACGAGAGAGCCGTTCTTGAAAGTATCATCAACGAGGAGTTTGATCGTATGATAGGTTTAGTTATTTGTTCATAAATGTATACTATATAATATTTACAGAACGGTCAAACCTCCTGTGGTATCATAAAACAAAGCAAACCAAGTCAAGCCCGATACCCCACTGCACGTAAAGGCGACTATCTGGGGTCGTAATCCTCTTGGCTATTTCACGATTTGATATATCTTCAAATCAATATGTTCTGCATAATTACATCCTATGGTCTTCTCTCTTCTTCCTAACTGACTTTTTTCCCAATACCTCCCTTGGCACCGCCTCATTTTTGGCCTTGAGTTGAACGTTCGCCCCTGTGAGAAAGGCTCTGGGTTCTGTCCCCTGGCCGAGACACACCAAAGTCAATAAAAGTGGTAGTTTTTGCTCCTGCTTAACGCTCAGCATACAGGGAGTAGAACGACTGGTTCGCCCGTTGTCAGTATGTGACCGGGTGGGGTGTGTTGCTTGATGTCTTCGGCGTCATGCTTCAGTGATTCCACTATACAAGAAGACACAACACGAACATACCGCAGTCTCCCAAAACACGCACCTCGTACTTCACACACGCTACGCACTGCATGAATGGGAGGCCGTCCTTACACGACACTGGCTGTTAATAGGGCATCAAATAATCAACCAAACAAACAAATTATTTCATAGTTATAACTAGGATTCGGATTCCATTTCACAAGAGCCACTGCCTATTTCATAGAAATTGTCACTGGCAAATTAGACTGTATGTGAAAAAGGAAAGTTAATATTTCTTCCGTTCAAATATTTTCCTATGTTTAAGATTCCATTTTACAAGTGTTAGGTCATTGTTGAAACTGTCAGGAACACTGGAGTGTTTGACAGACATTATTTTCAGCCAGTTTGTTTCGGCACGTTGTAGGAATTCGGTTTTGAACCGAGAAACCTCATTCAGGTCCTGCTGTATGAACACTAGTTGTCAAAGCCAGTCTAGCCAAGAAAAGAGAGATTTGGAAAGTCATCTTTGTGATGTTTGTATAGATGCACAGCATGTATGGCGTTAGAACTGTACATGCTGCCCCTATTGTATGATCGTAAAAGGCGACTAAATTTAGGATCTTATCATCTTTCTTCCAAAAACTTTATTCTTCCTAACGTCTTCCTTGACACCACCTCACTTATGCTCTTTGGTTGAGCGCTCGCCCCTGTGAGGAAGGCTCTGGCTCTGCCCCCTTGCCGAGACACACCAAAGTCTATAAAAGTGATAGTTTCTGCTCCTACTTAGCGCTCTGCATACAGGGAGAGGAACGACTGGTTCGCCCGTTGTCAGTATAATGTGACCGGGTGTGGTGTGTTGCTTGGTGTCTTCGGCGGCATGCTTCAGTAATATAGCACTATAAAAAGGGCAACAATTCCACTATACAAGAAGACACAACATGAATATACAGCAGTCTCCTAAAACACACACCTCGCACTTGACACCCGCTACACACTGCATATATGGGAGGCCTTCCTTACATGACCATAGCTATTAAATAGGAAGTTAATTAATCAAACAAACAAAATATGTGTATAGAAGATGCGAAAGTTTCCACATTCCACCCCTGTGATAACATTCAGCCAGTCATAACAACTTGCTTGGCAAGATATATATCATTCTACTTTCGCTTGGTTGGGGTCGGGATGTTGCATACCTCCTTTCAATTTCTCCATTCTCCTTCCACTGTACATTCTGTTCTTCTGCATAAGATCCACAGATTATGGATTTCATTTACACCATACATCTCAAAATCTTGTGCAGAAATGAAAGTCAAAAGGCCTGATGAACAGGACTCTAAGCATTGTAGCTATTCTTTTTCAGGAAACCTGAAATACAACAGAAGATGCTGGTCAAGAATATGTAGTTTAAGGAAGGGGTGCCAATGTAACTTTTCAACATGATTTCAGTAGAATGCACTGGCTCTTTCAGCCTGTAGCTAAAGGTGGATTTTATATAAACTAGGCATAGAGCTAACCACTATTCAAAGTTATATATTTATGTAGCTTGGTATGCATTTATAAAATTACATGGACTAGATGTTCATTCGCAAATTCCTTGGTTATGTCCTCCAGGTTGAATGAACTGCGGGTAATATGATCTTTTAATGTAGATCTATCCATTAAGGTCTCCAGTCAAATTTAACAGGTAGGGAGTTTCCACTGAATTCAGTTGCTCCAGCTTATTCGAGTTATTCAGCTTTACTTAAAATCAATTGTTTGATTATTTTGGTTTCCCAAAACTTATTAAACATATTATCACACTTAGCATGCAGTTAGATCAAAACCTAACTGGGGTCAAAATGTTATCGACATCCGAATATTAATTTAATATTGTTTTTATTATTAACAAACAAGGTAATCAATATTTCATATATCTAACAGCAATGACAATGTTGACTTATGAAGGTAGTTACCAGAACAAGTGAGATGTCGATGTTTTCAGTCTGAAAAAAGAAAGCCCCGTTACAGCATACCTCCTTATATTTCAAAACTGACTACTGCTTTTTTTTTGCCTTGAGTTGAGCGTTCGCCCCTGTGAGGAAGGCTCTGGGTTCTGTCCTCTGGCCGAGACACACCAAAGTCTATAAAAGTGATAGTTTCTGCTCCTGCTTAGCGCTCAGTACACAGGGAGTGGGACGACTGGTTCGCCCGTTGTAAGTATAATGTGACCGGGTGGAGTGTGTTGCTTGGTGTCTTCGGCAGCATGCTTCAGTGATATAGCACTATAAAAAGGGCAACAGTTCCACTATACAAGAAGACACAACATAAATATACCGCAGTCTCCCAAAACACGCACCTCGCACAACATACACGCAACACACCGCATGCATGGGAGGCCGTCCTTACATGACCATAGCTGTTAATAGGACGTTAATTAATCAAACAAACAAACAAACAAACTGCTAAATATAAATCAGAATATGACTTGTAATCATACATAATGCATTATATATTCCATTGGAACAATTTCAATTAGTAGTTGAAGCGCTTTTATTTCATTCTCATTCGCAATTATTTCTTATATTGATTCCCAAGTCCTGCAGTTTTAATCACATAGAACATCAACACTGCAAGTAGAATGTTAGAATTATGTCTGATGCCTCACCGCATGATCGTAAAAGGCGACTAAATCGGGGAACTTAATCCTTCGTGGCTATACATGGTACATTCATATCTAGACCAAAATATATTGGATTTCTGGTTCACTCCAAACTACTTCCTGTTACGGGAAAACAGTTATTTTCAAAGAAATGCACACTAAATTTGAATACATGATACTTTTCGCTTGGGCCAAGAGATAAATTTCCCTGATTTAGTCGGCTTTTAAATGAAACCTTCAGTCAACTACAAACCAACAAAGAAATGTTTCGCTCCAACGAGTGTGGATTTATGCCTCCGAAGACTGTCTCCTTGGCCTGTTCCTTCCCCTTCTAAAGTGTTCCAATGTTCCTTAATGCCTTTATTATCGATTTGAAAACTCTGAACAGTATGTAGAATCCGTAAAATTTCAGTTTACAGATCTTCGTCCATTGTTCCCTGCCGTGGTGGACGACGCACCAGACAAGAACAATGTCCTATTAATAGATCTCAGGGTCATAAGGATCGAATCCTATATATGCGTATGATTTCGTGGAAAGCTTCAAAGTATTCTTGTTTGTCTTTTATAGTGTTTTTTAATAACTGAAGCATGCTGTCGAAGACACCAAGCAACACTCCCCATGGTCACATTATACTGACAACGGGCGAACCAGTCGTTGATAACACTTCCTTAATGTTGAGCGCTAAACAGGAGCAGAAACTACCACTTCTACTTTATTTGTCTATTGGTGTGTCTCGACTCCCAGGAGACAGAATCCAGAGAATAGCAACAGCAAGACACATGGTATCAAGGTAGACCTTAGGAAAAAGAAAGTTAGTTAGGAAGAAGAGCAAAGATAAGATGCTAAATTTAGTCGCCTTTTTCGATCATTCTTACGCTCTAGGTATCAATTAGCTAACCTTATATTTCATTGTTCCGTGTTGAAGATAAATCAATCTGATTAAAATCCAGATCCTTATTATCACTTCGTTGGATAAGAGGATATGACAACATCCTATTAGGGGTCACGTTCTGGTGACCTTTGGACATGGCCAATCAAATTGCTGCTTCCAGAATCTTGACTGGGAGGAATTAGTTTGAAAAAGCTGTCGGGACTTATTTTCGTGCATGTAGCCATCTCGGCCAAAAAGCGCAACAAAGCTAAATGTATATGCATACTGGGACGAAATGACGTCTTCAATTGAGATAGTAAGGTGAAGAAAATACATTTGATCTGAGGTACAGGTGGTATAAAGGTCATTAGAACGTGACCCCATATGGGATGTCAGATCCTCTATTGAACGGATTATCAACAACGCATCATGTACATTTTCGAAAACAGAAAATTAAAAGTTTATAATAATTATCAAAACGACAAAACATCTCGATATTCATGTGCTCGTTTTTCTACAAAGAATTCCATGGGTTCCATCAGCTTCTATAGTATCATATACAGTACAAACTTAACTTTAAAATAGACTAGTAACAATTCAGTAACCACCGGAGTTTGGTTTTATATGGCGTTATAACTGTAAACCAATGCAAGATATCCTATATGCTATGCAAAATGAACAGAAATTTTTGCAGTGTTAGTCTTATAGCAATAAAAATGACCCGATATTGTCAAATTTGTTTCACAGTTTTTTTCCAGAGTGAACAGATTTTTTGCAACATCCTAGCATACGTTTTAGGAAAACAAAAAGAAATTCATATGAAATGTTTAAGGGTTTCCTTCTGTGTTTCAACATACAGATAGATATATGTCAGAATTTTTGTAAACAAATGCAAAATAACAATGAAATATCATGTCGCTTTTATGTCGCGTTGCGCAGTGATAATTACATTGTAGTTTTAAGGGTTCTGTGTTTCAACATACAGATAGATATATGTCGAACTGTTTCTAGGATATTTATTTTGGATTACTAAAGATAGATAATTCTTAGTCTGATGTCATGGAAAATGACCGGAAGATTAGAATTATGGATATTGATTTGCCCAAAAGAAGATTTACGTGATCATCTTATTCGCAAGATCCACTTACTCATTTGCCGCAAAATAAGATAAGATGTTTTTTTTTTTTGGTATGCAATTCATATTTCAATTTACAATGTGCCTAGTTGTTTATACTCGAAATTATTAATTTGTTATTTTGAAAAGTGTAATTAAAATGTGTTTAGTACTAATCGTTGTTTGAAATACATGTACTAATCACAGACAAATGTGTTGTTATTACATGTGTTAGAATATAGTAGATTTATCTTTTTTAAACATTTATGTCAAGCAATTATAAAACAAGAAGAAAATTTATCTATGTAAAGATTGTTTCAGACATTGATGAAACAGAAAGAAAATTAACTATAAACTCTTATGAAAAATGCATATAAAAGCATTTTGTTATTTTACCAGTCTATTATGCGAATAGTATACTCTCAAAAAGGTTTCCCATATTGTTATTACAAGACAAATAAACACCAGGTTTCACAAAAGTTCGAATCAAAACATGTGTGTAGCTATGTATTGATTATTCTTCTGAGCGTTTAGTTTAAAGATGCTCCACCGCCGACAGAGCATAAATGATATTCATTATTTGAACAATAATTGGTGTTTAATCGTGTATATATATGCCTAATTAACACAAAAATAACATAAAATAATTTATTTCGCCTTTGGTGCATGCGCAATCATTACTTCATTCCATATAAGATATAGTGCCACGGAATTTTTTCGGGATGCAATTAATTATTTTTCGTATATTTAACTTTAAGTAAAATTAGAAGCTCAAACTTTTCAATGGTGGTAATAGTGTAAAGTAAGTAACTTTTGTAACTGAAGAAAAATACTAAATCGTCTGCTCCTGTTTTTGATAGTGAAAAAAATACCATTTGTCGGCGGTGGAGCATCTTTAATCAGAAAAAAATAGAAAATGCAGCATTGGCAATTTAATATTTAGATTAGATCTTCACAACACCCCCTTACAATTTTCGGACAGCATTTGAAAAATAACGAAAAGAAAAAATGTGCCTTTCAACACATTATTAATTATCAACGATAGTATATTTTGTGTCAGAATATATAACAAGGAAATGAAGAGTGGACAATTATGAGAAGCAATATAATTGACTAAAGGTAGTTACAATGTGCAAAACAAAGTAATTAAAAAAAAGGGAAATGACGCAAATCCGTGTAATTGTAGGACTCATAAGGATAAATGATTATAAATAAAAACATGTTATTGATTTACAAAGATGAATTGATCAAGTAAAAACATCTAATTTTTTAGAAATATGTTTGTAAACTACAAATATACGCAGATAATTCGACTGTAAAACAAAACAATCTGTATTTAAAGAACAAGTTATTTGGACTGTCTTTTTGTGTAGAATTATATATATTAAGTAATTTGTTTCTTAATCCCTTTCATCAAAGTATTTTTTTCGTTGAAGCGTAATAAAGACACACATAAAAACAATTCTCACATATAACACACATATATATACTTTCTAATGGTGTTCTTTTATCTTTACTTTGAACGAAATTATGTTTGGTGATATCAGTGTAATGAAATTGATATCTTCAACTCTTGATAGTAATACACGGTATTTAGTTTAAGATGTTCACATTATATCAATCGTATTATGAAGAATTATCAAACAATCAAAGAAAAATCGTAATAAAAACCAAATTTTAACCACTGGAACTTTCATATACATGTGTTGATTACTCTAATTAAGTATTCTGGTTAGTCAAAGCTAATTCTAATGACAAAGAGAGTACCTGTAGACGTGATATTCTCGAACATCAGTTTTTAGGTCCGGAAATATAGTGTTTTACTATTTTGTCATCATATATTAGAAAAAGTGATAGGAACAACTTGATATGTATCTTTTAACTCAATGTTTATTAGGTAGGACTGAAGACTTACACATAGAGTCTAACATAATAAAAAATGACAGTGAAGAAACGCTTTATTACTTCTAACCACAGTTTATATTTTGTTACTCCTATGTCATTAGTACATTTTGAAACATCTTGTAAAAGATACACCGCCATCAGAAATAAATCAGATATAAAGATAAAATCAAAAATTATTGAAATTAAATAATGTAAATACGTATTATAACAACAATCTTACAAACACATATATTTTACTTGTAAAAAACAGAGTGTTGTATTCTCTTTTGTTTATTACAACATTACGCACTTTGTTCATCACTTCTCCTAAACCTACAAGAACAAAACAATTCATGCTTATAATTTAAACTGTGACCATTTAATAATAATCTGTACTTTTGGACATAATCATGCAGATTAATGCGTATTATACATTTGCTATTTTACACGAAAAGCTCAAACCGCGTTGACTCTTTCGGTCAGTTCTGACAGTGAGAGCTGTTTCTATTTGTCCGAGAGTCAAGACAAGGTGAGCACTAATTTAGTAATCAGTCCCGGTCAAAGCCGGATCATTAGCATGAACGCGTAAACAGTATTAGTGACGGGTTGAGTTGAAATATTTGGGCGTAAAACCCCAGCTTACGTTTGACCAATCAAAGTTTTGTCATGGATATTTGTATTTTGAGTTAATTTTTATTATCCAATCAAAGTCTCGTCTTTTCGCGGATAGTCACTTTAAAGTGTCTCTAGTACCCAAATTCATCACTTCTCTCTGGGACAGAATAAAGACAACAGTAAACTTCATCGGCTGTTCTCTCATATTTTACAGGTGAGCATTTTCTATTTTATTGTATCTAATTTAACATGTACACTATTTTATAAAGTTTGTAACGTTAGCCAATATGCATCAATACTTTTTAATTGTTTTGTTTCACGTCTCAAGAAAATAAAATAATATATTTGAAATGTTAAATGCATTATATTTAACATTTAATTAATTCAGATATGAATTTTATATATTTTTCAATGCAACTTATAAACGACAAGTCTACTGATTTTTCCGTATTATCTGTTTTTATGCACATTTTGTGAATGAGGAATATTTAGCGAAAACTATAGAAAATGCTTTGCATAAATTATATGTATATCACGGCATTGATTATGCATCAAATTAAACATTGGTAGTGTGCCACCTACTCTAAAAGTATAGCTGTTTAGAGTTATCGCCCTTTGGTTAAATGCTGCATCAGGGCAAAAGGTTTCAAAATATCCTTTATTCACAACTACAGATATTCTGTCCTTGTACGACATGTGTTTCCTTGTTCAGGTACCTGTTTATTTTATGCGCAATTGATTATAACCTTCTGTACCTATGATTTATTCAAATTAAAGCTTATTATATTTGAATACTGCTTTTCGCTAATTCACCTTCTGCACATGCAGATTCTGATATCTGAAATAACCATTGCATTGTTAATAAGCTGCATATATAAATACTTAGGTTCAGAATGTTATAATTCTTGTCATACTTATTTTATGTGAATACATATTTTATAACTGAAACTGAGGTACTGTCTTAGTGTCAGGTTTTGAATATTATAATACTTGCTTTTGTTTGTGTACATATAACATTATCTTTGGAAATTGTCTTTTGTGAATCTAAAATCCTATTTTTGGAATACTTTATGAGCTTGAAACATTTCGTTAATCAGAAGTAAGCACATTCAAAAGTCAATTATTTCAAATTAAATAAGCATTTACTGTAAACATTTATTCTGTTAATGAGTTAACATTAACTATTTTATCAATACCAACAATAACAACAATACCTCTCACTGCAAGTGAACTCTACCACATCTAATTTCCCGCCATTTAAATATATTGATTATTCCCCTTTGTTCAAAGCTAAAGCCTTGACCTTTGAATTATTGTAAAGTCTCAAATTTAACAAGATCTTAACTTATGTTGGATTAATTTCAATGTGAATACAGCTCATTTATTTATTTTAATTCTACAATTGTAAATGTTCAAATAATCCTTATCCTGTCCTTGTCCATTATTTGTACTGACAATTAATCTCTATTACATTATGTAAGTCAATTGTCCATGTCCATCTTAATCTATAACTATGATGTTTTGTAATAATTTATATTTTGTATTATGAAAACTTCTCTCTGGGACAGAATAAAGACAACAGTAAACTTAATCGGCTGTCTTCTCATATTTTACAGAAACTACATATCATAAAAAAACACGGAACACAACGCGGTGAAATATACATTAGGGAAACCGAGAATACAGGATAACCATGGAATTACAGATATTGAACTAGTGGATGAAGAGAATTGATGGCTATTGTATGCAATACCAGGAGATATGGAGATGTTGTCCGAGATGGCCGAAAACATCATATGTCCAGATTGTTTCGTTATTACGAAAACGAATGCCTGAGCGCGGATACAGTACACCACTAAAGAGGGAAAAAAAACACGGAGACAGCTATGGAACCTTGCATTTAGGGCTAAATTCGGACGAGAGGTTGTACGTCGTCACACAGGGATAAGCCCTGTTCCCTAATTTAGACGTTTTTCATGAATTGTTGAATACTGGTTCGTTCACGGACCATCGTTCTCTGGGGAGTAGATGCATAACAAAATCCAGAAGCAAAACGGCTCAGGTACATTAATTGCAACGCCATATCGTCGACCATGATGAAGATATTCCTATACATACTATACATTGTACAGCGTAGAAAAAGGGCCCTTTAAAGGGCCAACCACTTCTCTAAAAAACTTTTCAATATTTTCGATCGTGAAAAATCCGCACACCAAGTTATATAGAAAAATAAATTGCATTTATTGATTGTTTTGTTTTTCTTTCTAAAATATTCTTCTTCAAAGTGCTATGATTTCCACATTCTAACGAATTCACATCTATCCAAAAAACCCTCTGTCACCTTCAACATCACTCAGTAGCATCAGTCTTCCTCATCAAATTGGCATGATTCCCCTTCTCATGAATCTACTCTATTGCAATCATATCTAAAATGGAATTTTTTCTTAATCCGTAGTATTTGTTTAACCCATGGTTTTGGTAACTGACATTTCGTTGAAACATATATAACTTTTCCCTGGAGAGAAGCATATCGCTTTTATGTTCACCGTAAAACCTATTATTTCTCTACGGAAAATATGATAAATATCTATATTACATAAATTATTGCACAGTACTAACTTTTTTAAAGTTTGGAGGTGTCAAAAAGTTAGTTATGGCTTGATGAATCGGGAAATTTACGAAAAATGACCCGTACTTTGTAGAAACTTCATTTAAACATCGCGTAGCTCACTTACTTTAACCGTCACCGCCATGTTCTTAACATATCGTGACTACAATATGCAAATTATGTTATGTTGTGCTTGTCGGTAAACTCGAGAAGCGTTTCGAGAGAAAAATGAACATGGCGGTGACGGTTAAAGTAAGTGAGCTACGCGATGTTTAAATAAAGTTTCTACAAAGTACGGGTCATGACACCTCCAAAGGAGATTGTGGATGAACACAGTTATGAGTACTTTTTACCACCACAAGCGTAGATTTTGGGATTTTGGCTTGGCTTTTGAGGTACCCATTAGAGCCGAGACGACATTTCGACCGGACAGGGAAATGTCTACCTAGCATATTTTTCGTAAATTTCCCGATTCATCAAGCCATAACTTCGTAAATACTTGGCCAATTTTGTTCATCAAGCACTCAATGGAAAGTTAAATTATTTCTCTTTAAGGCAAGATATCCGTCAATGTTGTATAGAACCTATTTATTAAAATAATCACGGTTTTAAAAAAATAGGTCCGTTTTCTCGACCGCCGAGTTCATACCCTTGACACTATAATATATATATGTATACTATTGGTTAAAAATTTTCGTGCCAGGTCCCTGTGCTCTGAAAGTATTGATTTTACTTTTTTTCCCGGTCACCACATGAACTGCCTTTAAATCAATCACACCAATGAGACATACATTTACTGCATTCATTATAACACTGTAAGGCAATTCTGCAAGATCAGCGAACATTGTTGATTTACCTTGAATATCTACATGCACAGTATGGTACCATATGTAACAGGAGAGGAGAAAATGTAGCGGCAAGACTGGGATTCGATCCCGGGACTTTCCGAACACTAGCTGAGTGCTCTACCGACTGAACTACCTGATCATCGATAATCGACCCAGTCCAGTCCCAATACACTCCTCCCTCCTTTTTTGAATACATATGAGACCCTTTCAAACACCACAACCGTTGGTTATTTAGTTTGGTGCCAATTCTGTAACAGGAGAGAAGAAAATGTAGCTCTTCCAACTGAGCTACCTGATCACCGATAATCAACCCAGTCTGATCCCGCTACAAATATTTATCTGGTTATTTTATCTCCCTTCCTATTTTCAATCTACCTTTATGACTTAAAATCTTACCTGGTGGAAAAGAATATTTTGTCTTACAAATCTTGACAAATTATGCACACTGTGATTGTTGCAAGCTAAACTACGTATCCGTTAGCTGATTGCTGTTGATTGTTAATGATCTCAAACACACTAATTACTTATTGTGTCAATTTAAGTAAATATATATTCTACTCTTTTCAAATATTCCTGATTACTATTCATGTGTAATATCTCAAAATATTGACATGTGCACGGAGTACGGCGGACCAGACCGCCGATGTTTTGGACTTCTGCTAGATATTTCAGTTTCAGGTTACGGTGGCTAATAAAAGAAAACAAAAACAATGCGGTTTTCATATGTTATTTCTTCTAAATACAACACTTTTTGTGCAATTTGTCAAGCATTTATGGGGAATATTTTGCATTGAAATTGTCACCTTCATATATCGGTTTTGGGACTCCCTGGACATTGTTTTTCCCCATTTTTTTGATGCGCAAAATATACTGATAGTAGATTTTTTAAGCATTTTCAGCCCTAAAAAGTACCTGCGCAAATTACAGTTTTTACGGTATATGATATTGGAATGTATCCCAAACTTTTTATCATATTATTTGCCAATAACACTGTTATGATATCAGAAATATCTGATGGTCTACAACAAATGTTACATGAATTTTAACAATATTGCATAACATGGAAATTAGAACTTGATATCAGAAAGATAAAAATTGTGATATTCTCAAGACGTAAATCGGTACAACAACACCAGTTGATGTTATGGAATACAGAATTAGATCTATAAGAATTGTTTACATATCTAGGTACAGAAAATAATGTTAATGGTAGCGTTTTAAAAGAAAGGGAAAAACCTGCTGAACAAATAATTAAATCGGTGTCTGCTATTTATAAGAAATAAAGGAATGTATCTCTTCCTGTTCATCTTAAACTGAAAATATTTGATTCACTTGTAATGGCAGTTTTATTATACTCATCAGAGGTATGGGGATTTGAAAATAAAAAAAAATGTTCGGATACAATGTATATCAATTAACTTTCTGTTTTACAAAAGAATAATTACAAAACTTGTTACAAGTAGACCAATTGACCAATTAATTCAAAAATCACATGGTGATATTGATAAGTCTTCTAGAGGACAGACATATTCTATATTTAAGACATTTTGGCATAGAAAAGTATGTCTCTTGTCTTTCTCTGCTGCAAAACAATACTTGTTAACTGATACTGTGGTCCCAGGAACTTGATGACAATAGTCATTAAGAATGGATATTTTCATTAACATCAAATTAACAAGGAAAATGCTAAAGGTGATATAAAATCATTTGACATATAACATTATAACATCATAGGAAATATTAGAACGGGCTTCCAAGATTTTAGTTTGTGTCTCTTATTTTACACCTTGGTGTCCAAGGAATCCTCAAAAGTCCAAACTGGAGGGAACACCAGCCAAATTTATTTTTTATTGTACAAAACTACAGTAGTATTGACCTTAGAAATATATCACAGGGGGCCAACTCAATGAAAATGGATGTTGTCATACATTTTTTTTTTGTATTTGGAGGATGGACTGATGAGTATATAAGACAGTCATGTGATTTTTTTCAAAAAATACGAGGAAACATTTCAATACAATATATATGTAAATTGAAAATTTTCGATTAAAAGGAAGACGAAGTCCGAACTGGAGACCATGATTTTAACGGCCATAGAGGCCATTGGTGATTTGCGCGGTATTGAGGAGGAGAGCAGGATGAAGGCAAGATGGGCTGTTACAAAAACGGCCACAAAAGCTGCCTATATACAGCTTTAATACAAAGACGCAACAACATGTCTTGAGAATAATCAAATGAATGGTTAGTTTTGCATATATTGATAACTTTTGTGTATTCCATACCTTTTGAAACAAAGTGTCCCGCCTTTTACAATATGACTTTGATTTTGCCTTGTTATCTGAAATTGGCTTTGCTATGCGTTTTCCGGTATGATATGTCTTGCACGTTGGTTTTTGACCTTTAATATTCCCCCCGGGATTGGTTGCTCTTTTTGTTCTCTTCACATATTCTGTCGAAGTCGAATTCTGTTTTAAATGCATATGGATTACATGAGTAATGAAAAATTATGCTACATCACACAAGCACATATTTTATTTGATGAAAAATCGTGAAAGATTAAGAAAAAAAATGCCAGTTTTTTATGATTTTAAATATTGTAGATGGCTTGTGCGACGTCGAAGATGGGGATGATGAATAGTGCTGAAATGATGTTGAACAAGTTGCATTTGTATATCACTAATAAAAGGTAATATGTGATTGACATACTTTATGAATTCTTGAATCATCCTTACTAAAACACTGAAATTAACTCACCATGACGATTTTTCCGAAGGGATGCTACCTGGGGATGCTGAATTAAAAGAACGCATCAACATATGAATACGGATTTTTAAAGCCAGGTGACTTAATTTGGTCGTTAAAAACGATGTGAAATATTTACAACGTTCTGCAGTGTATTTAAAACCAAAAAAATCAACCATTTTGAAATCGAAGCTAGAACAAATACATATGGTACTTATAGTTCACCGTAGAAAAGTACTCAAATTACATACCCGGACGTAATAGCCCGCCTTTGTTTTACACTTACTTGATTACAAGTCACTTCCGGTCAACCGTGCGCTTCGTTAGTGTGTGATGTGCAGTCCGTTGGAATTTCAAGACAAAATATGAACGCTAAATGGGGTTTGCAGAGCTTTTATTGACATGTATTGCTGACAATGCAGGTAAACAAACATTTTAAACATGATTTTCGAGACAAGGTACAGAAATTTGTAAAACGTGCAACACGCACGCCTTACCGTGCCGACACGTACTTTCATGTGACACAGGTGTGAATTATCGATTATGCACGCTTTTAATGCTGTACGTAAATAACCTTTGCATAACATCAATTGGGGTATATATGTATACCCTATTTGAGGTATTATAGCTCAGTTGGGGTTATATACCCCGTATGAGGTTTGTGCGAGACCTGTTGAATCACTATTGAAATCAGTGATTGAGTGAAATGCGTGTGATGCCGTGTCCCCTCACTAAAGGTAAAAAATTAAAGCGATGTACAGCAGGAATTTAACTGGAAAATAAGGAAAGAAACGATGAAGTCTTGTACTTTTCGTACATCAGTGCCTGTAAAGTGGAAGAGTCTAGTACAATTTAAAGTACAAGAACTGAAGTACCTACCTTTACTGACGGCGATCAACGTTTATTTTTGCCGGAAGTAACTATCTCCAATCTAAAATTAAAAACAAAATCGGACAGTCCGGATTCGATGAAGTCTCGTTGTCGGAACGAGATTTCGCGTTGCCGTAGCGATGTTTGAAAATGGCGGCCGCACCGTACGTCAAATATGATGACGGGGCCGTCCCCGATGGATTTGCAGCAAACTGCTTCCCTGTTCGAACATTGTTGAGAAATACGGATGATGGTATGTTGAAATGAATTATTATTGCAAACCGTCATATGATTTGTGCTGGGCTTCATCCTAATTCCTATATTTTTATATCAGAAAACAAAGTCTGTAACTTGTTTTCCGTTCCAAATTCCAATGTTCTAAAATAAAGGAATTTTTAACGAATCATAATAAATCAGTTCATGTACGTATGTTTCAGAATATTCCTTACCAGAACAAAATATGAAAACGCCGTCTTAGTTACTCGATCAAGATGCATTTGTAAATTTCAAAGGTTAAATAAGACTGGGCACCTGCCTTTGGCATTTTTCTGTAAAACAATAAAGCACAACACACTTCTCACTCAGTAAATCTAATGCTTCGTATGTTAATAATACAGACAGTGCAATATAACAATAAAATTGCCAAGAAGTGTTGACTTAGTGTATTGTCAGTAATTGTTCTGGAACTGCATGGTTAATCAGATGATTGATCAGATCGGTATAACTCAATCCGAAGGGCTCCCATGTTTATTGTATTATACTTGCTGTATGTACTGGCAGGCGATTAGTACCAATTCTCGTCACTGGATGTGTATTTGTATGATCGCACACACATTTTCAGACAATTTTTTGTGGAAATCAGCATATCTTCTATCAGATATATATCTAGACGTAAAATCGCATGAGAATCATACACTATTCTATATGCATGCGATGGCGTAAACTGGTTGCCCGTCAGTACTATATAGCAAAGATCGTCGGAAAATGTGGATTCCTCAATATTGGTCACTAGAGCTTCCGACTTATTTTAAGTATTTGGAGAGTCCTCAAGGGTTCTTTCAATTTCAACTTATTTGGTGCCTGTTTCAAGCATTGGGAATAAGGTTTACAGGGAGATACCCTAGTATATATGCATGTGTATAACATTGGATGAGTCTCTAGGGCAAAGACTAAAAATGGGACTAAACATAACAGCCTAGCTCAAATAATCTAGCAAATGTATGGAAGGTACCCCCAAGTTGATTTGCTCAAGAATGAAGATGGTTTGTGCAAAGCATGGTAGATACAGGGCATGCAAAGTAATGATCTATTATATTGAAACCTGATTTTAGGAAGTGGAGCATGGCTGGTTGCTCAAAGAGCAGAACAGAGACGCCGCTTCAAGGCAGTTCTCTGTACAAAACCACGAACATATTCAAGAATCAAAGGGGAGCGGAAGCGAGCTGAGAAACAGGGCTCCATATTAGCTACACAGAGCTTCATAAATGATGACGATGATGATGTGGAAGAGCCTCCTGTACTTGATGGATTCTTTTTGGTAAAAATCTTAATTTATATCTCAATTCAAATTTGAACAAAGTTATAAAAATTCTTCTTTATCCCCATCTTTTTGGTACTGTATCTCGAAACCTCTGTATTGAATAATTGCCATGATTTGAATTTGTCAAAAAATCAAAACCCATGTACAACACATTTTCTATTATAATAGATATTGAATGAAAAGAATATATGCCTTTTCAACATAAAATGGTTCCTTGTTCCAGATGAAGCACTGTTGTGTTGAAGATCCTGTGGATTTGTGTTCTGTAAATATCGCAGGGAAAGAACTCACAGAATACAAGGAAGAGGATTTCCAACTGTTTGACAATGTGGCCTATGTCAATGCAGCAGAAAATTATCTCCCCCTTGGTAAGTTGTCCCTCTCAGAATAATATTCTATTTGACTAGCTGACATTTTTGCTATGCGTATGTTCTCAATCATTTGATTGTCTATAGTTATACCCAGCTTGTATAATAAATCTTGCCTTCAAACTAGCTAGTTCATCAGTCAAAAAGACAATGTTTTTGTAATATAAATGTATACATGTTCAGTTTAATCAGATGTAAGCTAATAGATTAAAAAAAACCCAAAGGATAATGTTTCTGAATTAAAAATAAAATTTTCATGAAACAAGTTCTTGACATTAATGATATTATCATCTTTCTTCAGAGGCTTTTCGGGGATTCCCAATTATACGAGAACTTGAGGTCCCTCTGAATGCCATTAGGAATATCAAACTGAATTCAGGGGATTATCCTCATCTAGAGGTTTGTATGGATGTTTTAATAATTCATATTAATATACCAGTAGTTATGATTTAAATTCAAATAAGAGAATGATTATCTTAAGATTGATTACAAAGTAGAGCTTTTAACTGATTTAATCATTTTATAATTGGTGCATTGTATTTAACATGAGTATTAAAGTCATTTGATTTGGTTTTAGATGGTTGATATGTCGTATAATAACCTCTCCCATGATGACGTCCTGGCCCTTGGTACATTGCCAGCCCTGAAAGTGCTCCACCTGACAGGAAACCACTTCCGCTCCCTACCAGCTGACTTGGCCATACCTTACATCCACCCACAAAGGTAAACATTGCTATAGTTGGCTTGTGTTTAACAAACTTAGCAAAAAACATATGCTTCAATTAGCATCTTCACAAAAATGGTGTTTTCATGTCAACTGTATCTTTTTCATCTGAAGCATAAAAAAATCATAAGTAATTGGAAAACAAAATAGTGTCAAAATATCTTAAATTTTGATACATTGTTTAGTAGTAAAAACGTTTTGGATGATAAATTTTTCTATTTATCTATTTTATTTATCTATTACAGTAAACGACAAGTACCACGCTTCAAAAATCTGGAGATTTTAATGTTGGACGACAACCGATTGTCTGATGTACGTGTGTTTGCGGCTTTAGCAGGCTTAAACAGGTAGGTTATAAAGTTGCCAGGTACGACATGACCATATAATTACATACATGTATAAAGAATAATGAAATAAACTAAATAAAAATTCATTCAATTGGTTATAAAGCAGCTGATGTTTTTTTACATATTGTCCTATAAAGATAATGAATACATGCATTCAGAAAAAAGTTCTTTTTCATTCAGGCTTAGACATTTAAATCTTGAGAAGAACGAGATATTTTATGTACCTCAGCTAAAATCTGTTGAGGGTACAATGGTTGTCAACGAGGATGAAAAAGCAACAGAAAAATTACGGAAATCTGCTCAGAAATCTGCTAGAAAGTCTGCAAGAACACCTCACTCAGGCAAACAGACAGAACGAGAACCAGAGGTATCAGTGGTAGTAGGAGAACCAGAGGGCGAAAAAACTGAAATGTCAAAAATGGATACAACATTGGCATCCGAGTCAATCTTAGCCCCAGCTAACACATTGGATGTCAAGTCAGAGGTGAAATCCATGGAGGACCCGGCGAGTAAAAAGCCAGAGACCAGTAACATGTCAGGTAAGATACGGCGTTCAGAAAGAACAATTGTTTAAGTAAAATAATTTCGAATAATTTTTATGACGCAGTGTAAGATTGTATTAGTGAACAAAATATATAATTTAATATTCCAATTCTGAGTATGATATCATATTTATGTTTATTTTACATAAGCAAGATTTGGCATGTATATACATATTTTGTATCATTGAATACTATGCAGCTATCATTCTTGAATCATCTTTGATGATGGTTAAAGAAGATGAGATTAAGGTGTTGCCTTAACATCCAATTTTGATGAAATTAATCACATCTGATAGAACTGAAACTTGGTGAAGTTATCATCAGTTAGTACAAATTGATATATAAGCTAAAAATAATTAAGACTAGGTCAATTTCTACCACTATCATCAGACTTATGCTAATTTCTTTATGTATTAATTTGGTTTGTTTAGATATGACTATTGGACCACAGACTTACACATTATCATTTCAAAACAAAAAGCAATTTATAATATTCAATGTTAAAAATATATGTTATATATAAACTGATTTTAGTTTATTGATTGTAAATTCATTAAAAAATTATAAGATATTCATCATGCTTTTTGATTATATCAGATTTGCTGGAGACAGAGTTTAGTGGGACAATGGGAGACTTATCGGCAAGGATTAAAGATCTGGATTTTACAGTTGTGTCCCCACGTATCATAGAAACAGCGAGAAGTGATGCCCCCAAACCGGCCCCCAAAGATGAGAGAACACCGTCATTCCCTCCCTTCCCTGAGCTTCGATATCTGAATCTGGCAAATAATACTGTGAGTATTAAAATAATTGTCAATTAAAAATATTTTATCAAACCCTTGAAGATTTTTTGGCATTAAGAAACGGCTTATACTCTGGAAAATATGATA
Organism: Argopecten irradians; assembly: GCF_041381155.1. Taxonomy (NCBI): domain Eukaryota; kingdom Metazoa; phylum Mollusca; class Bivalvia; order Pectinida; family Pectinidae; genus Argopecten; species Argopecten irradians. The sequence continues at coordinate 11,331,421 of NC_091147.1, read as the reverse complement.
ACTAAACTGATAATTAATTCTGATCAATATGATGATTTAAGGTAACATTTTGTTGGTACCTTGGGGTATTTGTAGGTAAACATGATTTGCACGATTTTCATCACCGTTTTGGTTGTATTTGATACAGATAGCGGAGGAGGAGGCCCTGTTAGCCGTGGCAGCCTGGCCGATGTTAATGGAGCTTATCATCCACTCTAACCCACTAACCACTACCAAAAGTGGTGATCCACCACTTCTGTCACGCTTCCTACAGGACAGACTCGGAATCAAACTCATCCGAAAAAAACAGAATGACAATAGCTTCATAAAGCCTAAAGTGGAAATCACACAAAAGAAATCAAGAAAGGTATGGTAGTCTAGAGAGACTTATGCAATTTTTCTATAACACATTATATGCATTTCTAAATGCTGCAGAGTTAAAAACAAAAGGAGATAAATTATGAAAGTTAGATTGAAATTTTCATTGATTAACCCTGGCATTAATTCAAGGCATGCAGTGGAAACTATGAAATTTATAGAAAAGAATGAATTAACGTGAGTAGAAATTAGTACTCCCCAATTTCCAGTTTGCTGTATGAAAATTATTCTTTAATTAAGTAAATGAACATAAAAGTATTCACTTTACGACAAACAAAAAAAGACTTTAAATCAATTTTAATTTTTAATTTCTCTAGGTGACAACGATTGTTCCTAAGATCCCTAAGATTCCTCTGGAGGAGCGTTTGATGTTGGAGGCCCCTAAACCTCCCTCCGCACCCAAACCGGACCAGACACGACCAGCTCCTAGTCAAGTGGTCAACGCTCTTGACCTCCATAATAAACCATTGTCACCCATACCTGGTACCCCGGAATACAACAGACCGTTTTCTGCTGGATCTGAACCCAAACTACAAGGAAGTAAGGAGGAGGTGAATGAGACAAAGAACGCGTGGGAGGACGAGAGTCACCCAGTGGTGGAGGAGGAGGAAGTGGAGGAGAGAGGAGGATCAGCTTTCTTCATGACACAGGTAATGTATAGGTTACATGCTGGGCTTGTAGTATAAGGGCCAAGTCTTAGTAAAACAATATATTATTCCTTTATAATATAGGTAATTAATGAGGGATGAAGTATTCATTTAAATAATAATATCACCTTTTTTTAACATTACATATATCTGATTTTAGTTTTTGTCAGGGTAAGTGTACCTATTGATTTTTACATGTCTTGAATGCCTTCCATACAAAACAAATATTCTGTATTATCAAACCAATTAAAATTGTATCTTTGAGTAACTGTTTCGGTCTTTAGCTTTTACTGAACCTTTTTGATTGGCACAAATTAATTGTTTTTAAACAGCCAAATTACACTGTATAACCATTAGCAGTATAATTAACCTATCAGGTTTTCAGATATAATTAATATAGTAATGAACAGATGTTTTGATACGAACACTGGTTTGTGATAAAGGTTGATGATCAGGAAGGGGAGGCTACTAAAAAGGAACCAGAGAAGAAGGAGAGAAAGGAGAAAAAACACAGAAAGAAACATAAGGAAAAGATGAAGGACAAAGTTGACGATCGATACAAAGGTTACGAGCTGCTGCTGGATTGTCATGACGACCCAGAGTTTACAGCACCTAAAGGTGGGCAGTCTTACTTTTCCACTACAGCGTTCTGTCAATGCATATTACAGAGTTACCTCCCTTGTTTTCCGTAAAAAGTATGACAATACACTCGTATATTGATGACGCCACTATCAATACCTACATGTACCCACATGGGCAGCTGAATTAAGTATAAAGTATGAATATAATAGACAACCCTCATTTTGACATTGAATAGATATGAATAATTCCAGTTATTAGAAATGATTAATACAATACAATGACTAAATATCAATTCCAACATTCCACACCTGTAAATATCAATACTATATTTGAGATAATGTATTCTGGCCTCTACTGTTTTTGGTTTAATACTGTTTAAAGTTGTTTTCATATTAAAATAATTTGAAATGGCTATACAAAGTTTCTGATCTGGAACAAGAGTTTTATAAAAGACACTAATGGAAAGCATGTAATCAGTTTATATCATATTGTTTTTGTAGATATGCAGGGTAATGTCCGTGCCCTGAAATATGCCCTGAATCATGAGTTGGTGTATCGTGACTCTGCCGCTCACCTCGACCGAGTCACTCGTCATATTGAACCCTATAAGAAGGTAAATCAATGAAAGTGCAGATCATGTCATTGCTTGTTAACTTGGAGCTTTTTTACTCCATCATGACAACTTGCAAGTTCTGTTAATATGATTTGTTTCCAATTAATTCACAATCAACTGTATTAAAGGGATAAAAAATACACAAGAACAACCAATTATTATATGTAGATTTAATTTGGTTTGCTGTCCTTTTGGAAGATTTTACAATATTTGGAATAAACATTTGTGTATACCCGGGTAGATTGATTTGAAATTGTTTTTGCTTTAATTTCTTAATAAATGCTCAACACCACTCAATATTTGATTGTAACTAACATTTGTCTTATAATGATATGTAAACAGTGGACCCTTCCTGAACTGACGCCTCGCCGCACCAAACAGGAGGAGATCAATGAAACACTTGACTTCCTCCGGACACGCCCCACAGTGGAGGAGTCCAACCTAGGGGAGGTGCTGAAAACTCGCCGTAAACCACCAAGTGACCTCGCCGATGCTCAGAAACTACTAGGGGAGGTAATCTGGACTTAATTATCTACTGTTACTTAATGGAGTTAAAAAGCAGTATGTCAAATGTAAAGAATGCATAATAAATAAAAAAGAGAACAATTTACATTACCCAGGTATGAATTTTTATCGAAAGGTGAAATACATGTGATTCAAATTGAGTGGAAATGAATTTACAAGTGCAGGCGATTAACAATTTCTATCAGAATTACTTCATTGTAATTATTTCTGTTTTGAATTACCAGATTCAGCGTCGATACAATTCAGTACGAGTCAACTCCATGAAGGAAGCTAAAGAGGCAAGAACGATGATCAGCGGACTTCAGGATGTGCAGGGTTTAAAGAAGGATGCACATGTCACGATATCTTAGCCAGAAGTCTCTCCATATCATTGGAAATTGTGTGTGTGAAATCATGAACCATGCAATATGATTGGGGAAAAAATAAGTTTGTTACCATTTGTCAAAGCACAATCATATTGTACTCACAGCATTTGTGTCAGTGTGTATAATATCAAAAGGATATGTGTTTGATACATCAATGGTGTGAATCATTCTGGTCACTATAAACACATAAACAGAATGTGTATGCTGTGACATTTTGTAGATGTTGTTGAATGTACATGCATCTTAAACATAGCCAAATAATGTCTGGAGCCATTATACACTAGCTGATTTCATGAAATCAGTTTCTTATACTTTGCGATCTGTAGACCAAAACCCAACAAAACTGAGTACACGCATGTATGAGACATTTTTGTTCTATTAATTGGAACATCATGATTTAACATTTGATTATAACTGACAGAGTTACGTCCCCTAGTTTCACTCTGCTTGTGAGGCTTGGTTGAGATATAGATGTGATGGAGAGCTCTGTATGATGAGTTGTGTTAAAACTAGAGTGAGCTATGCCAGGAACTATACATGTTTGTATAGGTACTTTAAATGGTAATTTGTAGTGCTCAAACTTTTCAAAGGAAATGATAAATGGTTGAAACAGAATTAGTTGATGTAAAACTATGACAGTTTATAGTTCACATTATATTACTAACTTAAATTATTGTTTAGGAAAGAAAAATAGCTCATAGGGAAACCTTAGTTTTATTTTTAATCACAGCTTTTCTTTATTTGATAAAGGAATTGTTTTATAACCGAAAAGACAAGCTGTTTAAATATTTGAACATAATGCCAAAAAGGTTTATTCATTGTGATGTGACTTTGATGTAAATCTGTACTTACATATGACCCACATTTACTTTTCTTCTGTGCAATTTAAAATATAATCTGAAACAATTATAATAGTGAACTTTGCTTAGAATTATAAAACTGATCATACTGTTAATGACATTATACATGTATTAGTATTTGACAGACAGCTTGCTAAATGTTTATTGTTAAGTATAAGTTATTTCTCCTTCCATAGATTCAGTTTGATACTTCAAGATAACTGTGATAAATTGTTGAGACTTTTAATAAATTGTTGTTTGGATTGGATTCATGAAAAATATTATTTACAAGCAGGAATGAATGAATAGTTCCAAATTAATGCTGTTAATGATGATAAGAATTATGTGTAATATATTGTATCTATTCTAACTAACGTTTGTACTATATTTTTCACAACAGATGTATACATGTACATTGTTTTGTAAATTTATTATGAATACAATCTAAAACATAACTGAGGAATTTTGATTTTATCTGTCCATTTCTCTTTCTTAGGTAACATAAACAGATAAACACCATTCAAATAGACATTACATATAGCTGAGGATAAAAGTCCTTCAGATCTATGTACAAATATGTGACAGTAACTTTATTGTTCCAGACATTATTGATGAAGGTTGACCATTGTAAAGAAAGTCCATAGATGTTAATGGTAGATTGAGTTATGAAGAAATGTACTGGTATTGTAGTCAACAGTTCAATGTTCATACCTCTTTATGGATCCTAATTAGACTGCAGACTTTTTATAGTTTTTGGGCTGTAAAAACACTATAGCTGAAAACAGACCAATTATATAGCAAACTATGTTGAGGGGTCTCAAGTAAGGTCACATAGAACAGGGAGTCGCCTGGACAGTCTTGACTGTATACAGGTACTTTAAAGTAAAGCATCTACTAGCATAAGGTTATCAAATCATTGTAACATTACAGACCATGGTCATTTGAAATGATATTACAACATTTAACCATGGACCATTACATTACAGCCATTACAGCCCTCCACCACCGAGTCACGAGCCAATGTGGGGCTATTGCAGGTACTGACTGCTGGTTGTAGGTTTTTTTTTTATCAACCTCTTAAACCTGACACATGCTTAAATGACCGTAGCTGTTTATAGTCTATAGAAATTTCTAAAAAGGGGAGATAATTTGGTTTTGCACTTAAGCTAAAACTCAGTTGATCAAAAGGTAGACTCATTGCGATCTGGGTCAACATTAGGTTTGTATAAAGATTTACAAGAAACTCTGATAGATCAAATGAGTATATATATTTTATTGTAACAACTATCATATATTTTTAAATACAATATCATTTATAGTATATTGTATATATAGTAATACAAATGTGGAATGCAGATCTTAATAAATTGTAAACAAAAATAAAATGAAACTTTCATTTCATTTCAACAATGCAGTGTATATTATACATTTCTATGTACAAGCCTCAAAATATTCAACATAAAATCACTCGATCGGCAATATAGGTAGTGATATGTATATAAATGGGCATAATATGCTTTTTAGAAATATTATCCTCTATGAAATAAGGAATATTTCACAACCTGATACAACATAATGTAAATATAAATGTGCGCAATATACATTAGTTTAAAAATATGTTTCTACAGAGATAACTAAACGATTACAATCTCGTATGTATTTATAATACAATGGGCACCAGTACCCTGATATAGTCGAGCACATGGAGACGATTATTCCTCATAAATATGTAGAGGGGACTTTAATACACGGTTACTATAGATTCAAATGTTTCCTGTATATTTAAATTCATGTACAATTATTACCACCATTGGAGATCCACAGTTGATAGCATAGTAAACCATTGGTATCCGACGATGAAATATTACAGACAACTTCATACTAATTCTGTCGACCATTCTGCTATCTTAGTACTCAGTAAAACACCTTTATAACAAACACATTTAAAATGAATTTGTAATTATAACATAGAAATATGCCCATTCCCTGTTAGAATTTCATAAATATGTTTGTAATGTGTGTATAACAAACGAAGCTTATAAGCATGTAATTCAGTTGGTCCCCAGAGGTTTGTTATAACCATGTTTTACTGTGTATCAAACTTCACTAGCCAAGGGTATACAGTACAATACTCTATACTCTGACTGATGGCATCCATTTAGGTATTGAAGTTGCTGTACATCTTCACATTACTGTTGCTTATCACTGAAGTATTACTAACTTTCGCGAAAAATGTCAGGCAACAAGTATTACATGTATGTGTAGGATGTTTAGTGGTTAAAGAATTTTAAGAATAAATGTTCATTCCGATTTTCATACAATGTTATTGCTATAGATCTTATATTTACAACAACTACATACTTTTATAGACAAAATGTGAAATATTCTACATGTTTATGAAATAAGAATAAACATTTTTATATGTTTGTCAAATGTAAATTTGAGTTACTAAGTCAAAAAAACAACAACAGCAGTTTAATCTTAACTTGGTATTATAATATCATTAATGGACTCGATTTATTATGCAATAATGTTACTGTACCCTATAAAGTTACAAAAAAACATTAAATTTAAACATTCAGAGATTGTAAACATTGAAACGTACTGAACATATTCATACACTTGATGAAATTTGCATAGTAAAAATTTGACTAAAGATATAGAAATATAATCATAAATTAACAAAGAAAATATAATAATCTTCTTTGAAACATGAGCTATCCTAAGTACATGTACTGTTCTGCATAAAGAAAACTACCATTCCATTATGACAACATTATAGCAGGACTTAGAGATAAGCCTCAAACTGTACCTATAATACATCTGACAGGGTGACAGAACTCGGTCCTGATAGGATATCCACTGCTGTATGTACACTATAACACACACATATTTACAATTTTCGGCTCATCTCTTAGCAAATATCACATGGTTTACCTTATATTGGAACAAAGAAAATTTCAGTCAAGAAATTATGTGTTCTGTTTTGAAATAACTTGTAATGTATTGCTGATATTAACAGTAAAGTTTTATATGATAGAATTCCCCTACTACATCAGAATGATTCGGTGGTCATACATTTGATAATGTGAGGAGTTTGCTATGTACTAGTATGTTTTGACCATTCATATACTTTTTACATTGTAATAGGCAATTAATGTGTCCTTAATTTGTTGATGGGACACATCACTATTATTTTTAAACACAGGTAGCACCTAATAACAGAGAGATATCGGCAAACAGAATTACCAACATGTATTCATTAACACTAGAGACATACAATAGATCTTACTAGTAAATTATATGATAAACAAAAGCTTAACACATCAACAAACACAAAACTTAGAACTTGCAGTATAAAAGAATAGCATAGCTATTAATGTAAAGCCTTTGGAATAGAATGAGTATCAATTATCACTAAAAGAAGGTGAATTGATTTTCTAAGAATTTTATCACAAACAGGCGAACATGTCTACTTTACACAATGATATCTATGGTGATTTGGAAGCATCCCTGCTGGTCATAATTATGATTGTGTCTTTAATTTGTAGATGATACACAAATAATTAAACCAAAAGTTTATCGAAAACATTAATTAATATCCCGATTGTTAATATCAACTTTCTGTGTTTTTGGAATGTATTTCGTTGCATGACAGTTCCATATCTACTTTTAGAACCGTGAGCTAAATTCATTTGTATAAAATTTGAAACTTTGATTTGATGTTTCAAATTAAATTAAGAGATATTCCGAAAAAGTCAATAACACAACCCATGGGTTACATGATTTATGAAAGGAATGAAAATATTCACTTCCATGGCATTAACGAATGGACTATCTTCAAGTTAGTTTCGACGAACGTCTAGTTAAGATGGTCCTCTGATAACCACTCTACCACTAAAACTTTGAGGACTGAGCATAGTTGAAAAGTTTATTATTTTCCGAAGCATATTCCATCGGACTTGATTGCCAGTCTGTTGTTATAAGTTATTTTGATTGACACTTTGAGAATTGTCCGTGGTGTTATATCTCAGCCTTCCACTGAGCGTATGTACGTGGTGTGGCAGCACTACTGGAGTACGACTGTTCCTGGAGTAGTCGTTCTAGTTCCTGTTGTGTATCCACAATGTTGATCTGGAACGGACTTCCAGGAACATCGACTCCTGACCAGCGAATGCTGATGATGTAGAGCCCTGTTTCTGTAGGGTCGTAGCGACAGAGGATGGTCCTGTCTCTCTGACTGTCTCTGTACATCTCTACTTGGAACCCTCCTACAACACAGATCATACGTCAAATAATATCCCGATATCATGTTTATGTTATTGTAGTACGATCATCATATTGAGCTGTTATTTTGAAACAATATTAACAGTATAGGAAGCATATATCTAAAGTTGTAATTTCCTAGTATGTAACCCCAAACATTAATCATTAGAAAAAAGATAATCAGGGGTATAAATATTTCCTTATAAGAATATCAACTCATGATGATCAGGCAATGGTGGCACACTCATATAGCTAGACAAATACATGACAATTTGTAAGTATAATTTTACCTATTCTACCCCAGCCATTTAGTATCCTAGCCTTACTGTCTTACGTACCTTTTGGTCCGCGGATCCTCACAGTCAGTTGTCCTGCACCAGCTCCACGTGTCTCCACAACAAAACTACTCTGGAAGGTTGCTAGGATACCATGCTCAACTCCGGGACCCGTCACTCGCACCTTACTGGCATCGGGCTGTGATCCAACCTTCAGGATGAATGGACTCCCTAAAATCACAAGTGTTTTCATATAGCACAAAACTTCTTTGAACAACATTCATAGAAACATCTGCTTGACATAAATACCCCTGTTTCCACACTGCACATCAAAGTGGGATAGGATGTACCAGGATAGGACAGACATGGGTGACACTATATGCCCCCAATGTCATGACAGAGGCATATGAATAAAGCTAAGGTAGTACATATTCATATAGCAATCAAAATCTGTTCCATAGACCTTACACTACATGTGATTGTAGCAATGCTTAATTAGCATATCTAATGAAGGCAAAAATATAGATGATAGCTCAGATTAGTCTTCAACCGCCCCTGCCAAGAAAATTAAAACAGCTAGAAGACTTTTTCAGTTCATTCCACTACACCCTCACGAAAGAGACACAACTCTTAAATCCAATGAAGTAGACACCTACGGGTACATTGGTGAATATTGCACAGAGAGATGTTGGGACCCATTTAAGTTCCGGAAAGATAATTCTTGCAGATTTCCACATTTGTGTATTTTACCAGCTCCAGTAGAGAGATTATTTAGTGTTGCTGGCAAAGTATTCCGACCAGACAGAAACAGAATGCATATATGTCTGATGATAATTTTCAGACTCTGATGATGATAAAATGCAATTTATAAATATGAATACCTGGTACCATCATATTTTTAAATTGCATTTTATCATCATCAGAGTCTGAAAAGTTTTAAATGTACATTTTTATTTGACCTAGGTCTAATAAAAATGCACATGTAAAACTAATACACGTACACCCTACCAATACTCAATTGTAACTTGTGAAGCATATGTTCTATCAGAACTTACTGATAGTGACTTATATACTATACAATTGTGTATATATTTGTAAAAATAAACATCTTAAGAAAATGTAATGTGTAATTGTAATTAATTACTTTTTGAATGTAATTGTAATTGTAATTAATTACATTTACAAAACTGAGTAATTGTAATTGTAATTGTAATTGAGTTTTGACCAAGTAATTGTAATTGTAATTAATTACATTGCAATGTAATTGACCCCAACCCTGATGCTTGTGTTGACTTTAACAAGGAGCATCTTTGACTTTCCACAATGACCTTACCTTACTTGACCTTGTCTCTTCTAGTTTGACCTCCTATAACTTTTGCACCTGACCCTGACCTACACAACATTTTATCCTTTCTGACCTACATGACCTGTCCTCTTGACCTCCACCACTGACCCTACCTAATATCTTTGGCCTTGACCTGATATTCCCTTTCATTCTTGGCTCTCCCATACTGACCCCTGATATTTCTGACTTAATCCTTACCCAGTACATGTTCTCCTCCATATTTAACCTGTAGCACGTGTCTGCCGACCTCCATGGGTTTGATGGCCAGATTGAACGTTCCATCTCGGTTGTCATGAAGCTCCACATTAGCCACTTTTGATGGTCCCATACAGGCCGCTGTCAGCTCACCTACAAGTCATGATCAGTAAATTAAATTTGATCTCATAAATCTTCCCTGATTTACATCAACAAAATGCCTTCACTTGAAGATGACCTGCATCCAACATAGTGATTAGAGGCTAAATTAATTTGTGCTTTTCTCAAACAAAAAGTCTTCCAAGAAGATCTTGTATCTCATTAACGGAAAAGCTTTTAGAAGAGCTACACATTGAGTGTAAGAAAACTATGATCTAGAGGAAGAAAAAATGACATAGTTTTATCAAGGGTAAATCTGGTTTAATGTATATCTACAGTACAGACAACTGCTCTAAACCTACCAGGTCCTGCCTTTCTCACGTCAATCAAAACATCCGAAGTTTTTCCCATGACGCCTCCCTTCAAACCCTCTCCAGTTACAGACACTTTGTGGGGGAAGAACGCCCCAATAACGTTGACCTTGTATGGCGACCCCTTCAGCTGACGACCATTCCAAGTAATATGGAGGAGATAAGCTCCAGGGATGACCGGTGTATATGTGCAGTGGAAACGGCCATTGCCAAGGGGGACAACTCTGTTGCTGATCTCCGCTCGAACTCCTGATAGTGTTACCTCTGGTACACCTGTTTGTCACAGTAAGTTACAAGGTTTACATATATGTATACTATTTAGTAACCATGGCAACAATAGCAACATCTTAAGTAAAATAAGAAAAAAATATCAGTAAAATTAAGAGGCATTTTAATGCCACATATACTGGGTTTTAGTGAATGATTTCAGTGAGGAGATGGTCTATCTGTTGTGATAATCAATAATGGCTTCATCCTTTGTTAGACGATTCTGTTTAAATCTGTGTAGGTGAGTGGTAAACCAGCCATTGCAAGATTTCTGTAATCCTGTTCATAGTTAATCATGAATTATTGGTAGTCTATACATTATTCATTCAAATGATTTTATCAAGCCTCAAGATTTAATTGCAAATTATCAAAGAAATGGGCAAAACATAAACCAGTTAACCCCAGGCACTTGGAAATAATCTTTAGCTTATATTTCAATTTTAATTTAATTTTTTAATTTTATATTTTAATCATTAAACCCCATCTGTTAACAAAAAACAGGCTATCAAACATGACATTAACAACATCTAATTTAACTAATTACTTCAGTGGTTAAGTTTTTTTTTTTTTTTTATCTCCGGGCCTTAATATAGAAAACATCAACATTAGGTTTGGATTTCATCTAGAAAGGATTTACACATGTGGCATCAGTAAATTACAGTAATCGTGCTTTTTTGTACATAATTTTCCAATGATTATTATTAAATCAGGTTATGATAGCAGACACTTTGTATAGTGTACAAATATGAGTTTGGTCTAATAAGCAATATAAAGCTGTGTGTTGTATGATGTCATACTATGGCTAAAATGTATCACAATCAGAAGTGCATGATAGATATGACAGAGGAAATCATTTACATCTGTATAACAAATTAAGCTCCCACAGATACATAAATACATCGCTGAAAATTGTGTGATGTGTCAAAGATGTAAGCTGGTGTTATAAAATAAGACTTAAAAAAAGAAAAACAAACCCCCATCTGTTTAATCACTGCTACACTGTACTAAACTCTTCCTACTCAACACATTTAGTTAGTAGTCAATTATTTTCATGGTTTTCAGAACAGAATCCAAGATCTGAAAACCTAACACATCATTAAAATTCACACGTTTCAGTATGGATCTGTTTCACAACCAATGATTGTATGTAAAATTGGGAAGAATCGAAGCCAAGGAATAAAATCCTAATCCAAGGAGTACAATGAATATCTTCTGGGGGTTGTTATTTTGTTATCACACACTCATGGTAAGGGAATGATTATTTTTCTCACATATACAAAACAAAATGATGAGAGAGTAGTCTCAAAAGAAGTCTTTCACTGCAATATGAAGATGGTTCCATCGACTGCACATAAATATTGATGATGTTATCAACAATACATGCCATTAACACAACATATTTCTTTCATCACAACTTTCGGTTCAAGCGGTTAGCATGGCCAATATACCATACCCTAGGGGTTTAACAGAGATATCTCTCATGGCTAACACTGTGGCAAAGTGTCACCTATAAACAATAACTTGTTGTGAAACAGCAATCTCTACAGAACACACTTTTAACCTCATGAACAAATGGTACTATGGAAAAACAGCTTCACAAAATAGTTTCTTAGTTATAAAGGAATGTATATCTTATGGTTAATTCTAACAAGCCACCATAGCCAGGTATTGTAAGACTTACATATTATAATTCACTTAACAGTAAATGTTCAACTTTGAATAATCATACACTTTGGTTTTACTTTACTTGATATATGGTAATAAAAGAGAAAATAAATGTAAATGCAAAGTAAAAAAAGAGGTGCAATTTAACCTTTGAAAATAGACGAAAAACAATAACTGGTAGATTATTGAAATTGTTGAAAATCTGAATAATATCTTGGAAGCATGAAAAAATTGCAATCCCATAACTAGTATTTGAGTGAATTTATGTAAAAAAAAGATCACAAATAACAGAATTTCTGAGTATAAAATAAGGCTAAATCAGGTTTTAGTGTGACAACCACTGCTAAAGTAACTCCTTTTCTGGTAATAGGTCCTATCTATAGATTTATTCCTGTACAGTACATACAACTGTACATGCAAGTTACTTAAATGAAAGCACCTTGATCTATGTATCATAGAAATCTGGTTATTGGTAGGAATAGAAAATTACTTCTTAACGTGATCTGATCTAAAAATAGTCAATTGGCCTATAGATCACTAGTTCTATGAAGTTAAAAATAGAAATCTTAACACCTAAATCAAACCGGCAAGAAATCATATTTTTGTCTTAATCTTGTACGAGTAATGAAAAAGGCTTGATTGTATACTCTACTGAAGACAGGTTGCTACTTTATATATTGCACCAAATATTTTTTGCGGGGGATGATATTTTCATGATTTTGTGTGACATCGATATGATTGCGAAAATTGAACCAGCATAAATAATGAGAAATTGTCTTGGAAGGACCTAGTATAAAATAAATAACTAAATCAATCAAGTAATTTGAGTGATACAAATCTGAGAATATAAGGTTCAACTGTATGTTACTGGTATGTAAACTTTCAACTCATTTTTTTCTTTTTCTTTCCCAAACGCATAGCAGAATGGATACATGTACAGAAAGTTATATGCTAAAAGCTAAATGCTTCAGTGATGCTTTAATATATAACCTACTGAATACATGGATGCAGATTTACAGTTTAACATAACATATATATAGCTACCAAATAGAGCAATATCTATTTATGTAAAAGCCCTTAGCAGATAAATTATTGGGGTGCCTTTCAGCGCTTCTAAAGTCACTTTTGCAATCAGTTGATTAAAACAGTTACAACCACAAGAAAAAGAAACTTCAAAGGTTAACGAGCTATCTTACCTGACAGGAAGGCTAATGAGCAAAAATAGTGCACATTATATCTAATCCAAAATGGTGAGTCAACCAAAAATCATTATCAATTAACAACATATTTTATTTCATATATCATTATATGAAAATTGTTAATGTGATTATGTTTTTTATTTTTTTTTTTATTTTTACTGTTTCTTTCTGTATCATAAATCTGAAATGAGATGAATTATTCTCCATCTATAACTGTAACACTTACCAGACCCCGCCTGTGAGCCATCAATAACAAACTCTGCCTCTTCTCGCACTTTAGCCTCCTTCAGGCCACGCCCAGTCAGGATGACCTTGTTGGCATCGGCTGACACACGAACAGCGTAACCAATGAAAGGCGAGTTGGGAAGTGTACGCTCCGCCCAGAACAAGTGGATGTAGTGATTGCCTGTCAATTACAAAACAATAACATTTTCATTAAACATGAAACTCTACATATCAAGCACTGGATGTGAAAGTCCTTATTTTGAAGTCTACACATTATCTCATATAAAGTTTTCCACAAAATCAAGGGGGGATAACTCAATCTAAAATCATTTTACTATCTAACTGACCTTCTTCCTCGGGAGTAAAACAGATGACGTTCTGCCCCACAGTATGGCTGTCTACTATCACAGGTAAGGACGAAGATGGACCTTGTACTTCTGCCTTCATTATACCTGGAATAAATCACAAATACTAATAAAATGGTCTCTATAACATAAATGTACATCATTAATGTGACATTACCCAACATATTCTTCTAATATTTAAATCATCGAGTGAGACAAACCTAAATAATAGGTGGAGACACGCAGGAGATATACCAGTATCTAACTAAATTGAAATCATACTACAGTATTGATAATTCTGTATTTCAATTCATAATCATTATCTTACTATTTACTATGTTTCTTCCTTTACTTTTTTAATTTAATCAATTGGCAAATTCGCCCTTTTCTGTAAACTGTAATTTTAATTGACTCTGATTATCTTAGTATTGTGAAGATGACCTACCTGGGCCTGCCTGAGACACATCAAACACGAGTCGTTTCTCCTCACCAACGATTAGTTTGACCCTCTCCTGACTGTCCATCAGCTGTTGCCAGCCTCCATAGATCTTCACCTTTCGTGGATCGACGACTTTAGGGTGGAATGGGCTCCCTGTTACAGTAAAGTTACATTTATATAGTTACCATATATAGACTACACTAAATAAAGTACTGTATACTGATGTTTCATATCTTATGCATATCAGGCAAACGTTTATTCAATGCTAATGGACTTCCATCGATAACAAAATCATAAGGAATATATTCATACAGAAATTTTTTTTCGGGAAAAAATACAGAACTGATAGTAGAAAATTGCTAGTTTGCAGTGAACTAATTGGTTAACTGTGAAAAATATTGAAAAGTATTCAAAAGTATTTCAAATCTCTATTTAATAATCCAAATCTTAAATGATCTTATATTTTGAATGATAACATACCTGGAATGTTTTTGCCGTTCCATTGTAACTGTAAAGTAAAGATGCCCACCTCCACTGGTGTGTAGGTACACACATACCGATCCCCAGCAGGTTCAATCGTTGTCTTAGCGATGGAATTAGGACCTGAAAGGTTAGATGTTATGTAATGATAACAGTTTTTTTCTTTTACGTATTTTTTGCATAGCTGTACAGTTTTTATATCAAAAGAGAATAAGAAGGCAGCCCTGTCCACCTCTTCACGCTTTCCACCCAAATATCTTTGTGCCCCAAGTTCTATCTTTTTGCCAACATCAACATAAACAACTTACCGTCGACTTGTACCCCGAGCTCTCCTCTCTTTTTGCCGACATTAACATAAAACGTTGCCACATTGTCTTCCTCACCACGGAACAAACCATCGCCGTCAGCGGTCGGTAGACCTCCTTCATCAATGTTCTGTATAAAGGGACAACCTGGAGAGGATAAAAAGTGTCAATTAGCATTAATTGAACTGGATTATACAATAATGCTTAGATGTCACATTTATACATGTAAGAAGGCTTTAACCATTTGTATATCAACAATTTTAAGTTCTTTCATTTATTTCAGTTATTGCATACAATATATCACCATTCAATAATTCCCTCAATTATTTTTCATCAAAGATAACTCAATCAGTTTAATGTTTATCCAAAAGGGCAAGTGCACCGTGTCCAACCGTACTTTGGAGATTGCGGATGAAGTAACGCAGAGTTTGCGGTTATGAGCCGGAAAACAGAGGTAAGTCGGAAGAGAAAATGTCATATTTCTCATCAGGAAGCTTTTTTCAGAAATCTGAAGTGTGCACGGAGAACAGAGATGATGTATACAAAATCTGGAAGCGGTAACCTGTTTCTGTATGGCCCCAGTATTTCAAACACCTACGTACAGTGCATAATTTTTGCCACTTTTCGCCAATTGTCAAGTTCATGATCTCATGCTGCTTTACAAATCGAGTCGAGACCAATATCAACTGATTATATTATAATTTCGAACCCTTGTAAACAGCCTCTCAAAAGATTTTCTAAATCTAATACCGGATGATTGAGAGATACGATTTTGAAAATGTGTCAGTAAAAGTAACGTCATTATTGCGGTTGACATAAAGTAGTTTTTCGTGGTTGCGGAAAATGTAAAGTAAAAAAGTAACGTCATTGATTGCTGCGGTTGGGATAAAGTAGGTTTTATGAGTGCGGATTGTCAGATGAGTCCTAAATGGACGAAATGATACCATCTGGTGCAGCTTATCCCCCTTTTCGACTTACTGCATCGATTACTAAATCATTTATAATTAGGTGCCAGTCAACTGTGTATCTTTTTTACATCGTTTTTAGCAATGAT
Organism: Argopecten irradians; assembly: GCF_041381155.1. NCBI lineage: Eukaryota > Metazoa > Mollusca > Bivalvia > Pectinida > Pectinidae > Argopecten > Argopecten irradians. Next base: position 11,314,964 of record NC_091147.1, on the reverse strand, counting down.
TCAAGTGTTGTTAAGGTATGTTGACGTTGATTCAAATGTTTTTTTTTAAATTTTTATATTTATTTCATTGCAGAGACTATGGCGGATACATCTAAAGTAGGACCGGTACACCATGAAGAAATGGTACAGGAGGCAAACTACGCCTGTGACGTGTGTAATAAACAGTTCAGATATAAACAGAGCCTTTACAGGCACCTTAAAACACATGACGGTACAAGAATGGAGGGCTATAAATGTTCTACTTGTAGCAAAACGCTTGCAGCAAATAGATATTTGTTGATCACATAAAAAGAACCCACAAGGCTGTGGCACAGGTATGTCAACACTGTGGGAAAAGCTGCAGCTCCAAAGCGACCCTTGGAAACCACATCATCATTCTTACATATACATACCATTGCTAATATTAAAACTGATCAATACGGAACGGAAACTTAATTGATTGTCTTAGTGATAATAACATTAAACGCAAACATCTCCGAAACACTCTGAGGTCATGGAAAATGGCAAATATCATCCGCCCATTATAGCTATTGAATGACCAAAAACCGCAACCCCCATTTTTTACTTTATGCAACCGCAACCTCATCCTTCAAAAATTCAATTCAGTATTTCATGGAAATTTCTTGACACAAACAAATGTCATTCAGTCGGGGTGTTTTTAAAACATCAACACACCAATGGAAAGTGTTTATATAAAATAATATGGCTAAAAACATTATGAAATTTTGATTTGTTTACAAAAAAATCTGATTTCGATTTTTGTCGTGGAGTGTTTGAACTCCACAAAAAACATTGACAATATGCAAAACATGCCTTGAATTCTTCAATGTGTGCTACAATCTGTGAGCTACTCAGTTTTTTGATAGATTCTCTAGAATTTCGTTATTTGACAATTTCGTGGACCTACCCTCTCAATTTTCCATCACCTTCCAGTGATAACCGCAAACTCTGCGTTACTTCAACCGCAATCTCCAAAGTACGGTTGGACATGGTGAAGTGGTAGCTCATGATCAGCCGAATGTTTTTATTAGGACTTATCAATTTACTTGAGCATTTGAACAATTGGATGCTTTAATGAAGTTCATTAATTTATCAAAAACACTTAAGTTAACACTTACCTCCAGACACCTGAGCGCACTGACCAAAGGTGAAAAACTTATCTCATGTTTACATATTTATAATAATCATCACTTACCTGCCATAATAGTAAAATCCAGTCAGTTGTCTCCCCTTACAAAATATATATTATCTTACGGCTTTGGCTTTCCATTAGTTTGCCCAATAGCTACAGATTACTACGTATGAATGCCTAGACATATGACTTTCCTGATTGTCTCCCCTTACCTGAGATATTTATGTAAGATATATGTTTCCCTGATGTCTGTGTTGACTGTTCTGAAGACGATTGCACCTGAACACTATATAACATTCCATCTGATGGCCGGATGTTATAAATAGTCACTTGTTTTCCATTGTCATTATTAGATGTTACATGACTATCTGTACCATCTGTGTGCTGTGAAGATGTAAGTCGTTTCCTTTTCCTCTCGTCTCTCTTTTGGAATATAGAGATACGGTCAGTTACAGGTCTATTTTCAATATCTGACTCACTAGACAGGTCTGATTCACCAGATAAAGATATTTGGCCAGTTGAACCTTTAAATGTAAATGACATTGCGAAGTCTGATGGAGGAGATCGGGGACTCTGTGCCACTGTCTTCTCGTATTCCTGTATACTCTGTCTTTGTTTTTCTAGTCGAGATTTTAGAGTCTGACTAATGTCCTCATTTGATGTTGGTTTTGTGTCTGACTGGGACTCCACACGTTTCTTCAACATCTGACTTAAATGATCTTCAAAAACGATCATTTCTGACGGCGGTGATTTTGGCAGATTTTCTGTAGATTTTTCATATTCCTGAATACTTTGTCTCTGTTTCTCCATTTTATTTTTTAAAGTTCGACTTGCAAAATGATTTTCCAAATTTGCACGTAAGGCTTTATTTGCGAACACCTTTTTCTTTGGTCTGTTTATGGGTTTGTTAAAGTTAACATCCATGGTACTCTCCTTTTTTACACTGGAATCAGTACCATCAACATTACTTCGTTTTTTAAGCACCATATTTAATTCCTTCACAAGCTGATCTTGGAGCTTAGAACCAGGGTCTTTCTTAACAGAAGTCTTGAATATGATTGGCTGTGCCAAGACAGGACTGAGTGTCCGACTTTGTGGAGATGTTGGGGAGGTTGTCTGATCACTAGAAGAGCTTCCTGCTAAATTTAAACTCACAGGTATAGTTTGTGGCTTAGACATTTTTCTATCATTATCATCCGTTGGGATGACCTCTGAACTTTCTACATCAGTATTACTTTTCACTAACACACCAGAATCTTCCGAGTCTATTGCATCCTTTTTCTCCAGAACTGATGACACATCAGAAACTGTTGAGATGGTGGAATGTGCGGGTGATTTTTGTGGCGTAGAACTCGCAGACACAGATGTCCCTGTGTCGCCTGCACCAAACGAACTTGTATCCTCATCATCCGTATATTTTTGGCGTAAAATATCCCGCAATTCCCCGAGAACATCATCAACATTGATGTCCTTCACCTCAGCCTCCTTTTCTGTGTCAGACATCTTGGTGTATTAACCTTAGCAAGACTTTCTGAGGGTCAAAACCATTTTTATTTATATTCTGTAAGAAATGTAAACAAACATATACATTTATCTAAAAGACAATGCTCATTATCAAACAAGCATTAAATCAATGCACAAGCATAAATGAGTTAACAGACTTGCAGAATAATAAATTAAAGCTTAAAGAGACAATTCGCTCAGGCCAATTATTTTACATAACCAAGAAGCAAAATATAGCATAAATGTATTGTTCTACATTTCTTATGAAACATATAACGTTAAACATTGACCAATTCCACGACATAGTTAAGTATTTTAATAAATATCGCTGAAATATCAAATCGTTGATCAATACGATTAAGCAGGTACAATATGGACGCTGTACCCATACCCGAGCCAAAGTCACGCACGTTAAACAAATGAACTGCATAACCACTGAGAAGGTGATAAAATTATTTTTTAGGCAAGACAATTCACCTAATAAGGTAAACACACTACTGTCAGAGCGATCTGAGCAGTTTTAGACAAAAGTTGCATTACTCTACGAGCAAGGGACAGGGTTCGACATACAAGAAGTTCGACCACAGTGTGTAATGGCGGACAGCGAGCGAGTTTGAACATTTCACACACATGTCACCACCATGGGCTTTTCAGGTATATCACAGTAAAACCGACTGATCTAATTTCCATTAGAACTGGGTTTTTTCCGATATATGTACAAATTTTAGTGTTCTCTTAGACTGAATTGTCCCTTTAAAGCTGAGGAACTACTACACATTATATCAGCATCATTAAAAGAAGCTAAAGGTAACACAAGGACTCTGTGGCATAATTTTGACAATATTAGATATCAAATTCAGTTTTTTTTACATACAATGACGAACAAACCTCCCCCTTATCTGTTGAAAGTCCTGAAGTGTCACCATACTCTTATCTTATCAGCCAGAGAATTAAAATCTGGCAACTAAAAACTTCAAAACAGAATTTCTAAACGTCCATTCTGCTAAAAGGTGTATGTATTGTGCATGTCAAAGGACCTCAAATTATTATGCATTATAAAGTCATTTGAATTCTGTCTATCAAACAAAGTTATGTGTGTATAAGGTAGAACCAGAACGGCCTATATAAGCTTGTCATATGTAAGTTACTGGTTAATTCATTTTACCTTGTCATGTAATTCATTGAATGTTTGATATTAGATGGGGTCAGTACAGAGTGTACAGGATATATATACAGGTAGGTCAGGTTATACACCTGTAAGTAGGGCTTACAATATGTTCATCAGCCAGGTCAACCAGTAACCTTTTATAAAACATACCAGGTACCCGTAGTAATTATACTGAGCTCTGCAATATTCATTTATGTCACAATCGTAAGATATAGTGCAGAATAAACGCATTTTATAGGTCATCTATACGAGTTTCTATTTATCCGAGTTTCTATTTTTCGGAGTTTCTATTCATATAAGTTCCAATTCATTTCTTTATATTTGTTTACAGTTAACTTGGCGTTAATATATCCATGAAAAAACCTCTCTTCCATTGCATTTATAAAGTTTCTCAAAAGGTATTATCATAATTTGAATAAGTATATGTATAAACCTGTTTTCCTTTTGAAGTCTTATTTATTAACATAGAAAACAAGTTTGCTGGCTACAGAGAATACCTGATGTTGAAATAACGAATTATAGCAAACGTATAATAGTATCTTCAATGAAATGAATTTTGATACATTTTTTAATCATCAATAATACATCATTCAAGTTAAAGAAATATATCATATTTGAGGAGAATGATTCATACAGTGGAATTTCTCCATATTATTCCAATTGTACAACATTTGATGTTCACTGAACATCATTTTATTATCAAGAACATAGAAATTTCATGAAAAGAAAACATGTTTGGCTCAAAATAATTTTCAAAAAATTTGCAATTGAAGTTGCAGACTGAGAACACAAGATAAACTGGATTTTATGAATATATTAAGGCTGGCCTTTTACATTCCCAGGCCATTCACATCAATAGGTAATGTAATGGGGAGTTATAGCTTCTATCTGGTCTATCCAGTTTGTCGACAGCAATCTGATACTTTCTATGTCACCTTGTGTTTCGAGACGTCATTGTGACAGATGAAGCCTGTGGTTAAAATATATCATTGTGTGTTACGCTCTAGTCTGTAACTCACCAGGATATTTAGAACACACAATTTATACCTATCCTAGCATTGTGGTTTATGTCAGGTCAATGTAATCAAGAGAAAATATATTTTCAGAATTAATTCCAACCTGCTCTGCTTTATACTAGACCATCATTTACATATAATTTTAATAACTGCAGACTTGTAAGTATATCCTGATGGTGGCCAGCCAGACAGGTAACTAATAGTTTCCTGTTAGATGAACAGAGAAACTAAATTAAATGATTTAAAATAACACTTCATATCAGAAAGTCAAGCTGCAAAAGTTTGAGCACTAGCTTACATGTAACTTTAATTAAAAACCTAGCAATCAATTGATTTTGATTTACAATCTACCTTCCTACCCTCAAATATATTATATAAAGTTATATAATTATATAACCTTGAGCAATTTTGTAGTTTTAATATCACCATTAATTTATAAAAAGAAATTCAATTTTGCTTTTTAGGTACAGAGACAATGAATTTCATTGCAAGTTGCTTAATTCTTTAAAATTTTGTTGAGCAACAAAATATTCTTGATGTAAAATGACTTAAATTTTGGACAATGTACAACATGCTGTTGAGATGATATATATGAAAGACTTCAGAATCAATTATGGGATCCATTCATTTCTAAAATAACAGGCATATTATAACTTTTCTACATCACATATAAAATTTGGCCGCAATGCACACCTCAGAATTTACCCATATAGTACCAAGTCCAGTATACATGTTTGATGAAATTTTGATGGAATCCTAACTATAATATTAACCTCTATGTGTAAACAACAGGTATGGTATGTGTTTAATGTGTAACTGGAGAGAGTTAAATGAGCACTGGGCCATGACAAACATATTGATTACCGGATATTGATTGGATACCTTAGGGAGGTTGGCTTGGCCAAATAAACCTGTGGTAGCTGTATCGGCTGTGGTATTATCATTACCAGGTAAAACTGACATTAACAGTCGATAATCCTGGTTTTATTACAATACAGAGTCGTCCTATAAAATCTATTATTGTATAGTTTTGTATCCTATAGGAAGCCTCCCGCCCACTACACCGCCTACAATCACAGCTAAATTAACAGACAAGGTTGTCCTAGATGTTCCAAATGCTGACTGCTACATATTTTTAAATTTCAATATTCGTTACTTCTAACGCCCAGCACCAAATAATAAAATATTTAATAAAGCAGAGGAATTGGACTCGGTTGATCATTGGTGACCAGGTAGCTCAATCCGTATAGCATTAAAGGCTAGTGTTCAGAGGTCCCAGGTTTGAGCCCGGTTTGGCTGCTACATTTTCTACTCTCCTGTTACAAAAGTAGCAAGCTTACAAACCTGTTTCATGCATTGGGAGTATCTTAGCAGCGGATGTGTAATCTTAAGAATTTTTTGTCTTTGTGGAACAAAGACTTTGATAAAGGAGGGAGGAGTGTTGTGGAATTTGACAGAGTTGATCATCGGTGACCTGGTAGCTGACAATCGGCTGTTAAAGGACAGGAGACCATAGAATGACTCTGGGCCTATATGATTAGCACTTTATCCTCTCTACCCTCTCATATCATGACACCAGGGCAGCAGAGATAGGTAACAGATGTCGGGAATTTTGTCTCCAGAAATTTTTTTTTATAAAATCATTTATACAGGTGAAAATGGACTAGGTATAAAAAGTGGTTTAACACCTTCTACAGAACTTTCAACCTGTATCAAGTTTCCCTCCATGTCTATAAACAGACAGTTCAGACAAGTCTCATCTGATACATAGAGATAGTAGAACAATGGCTAACTGTCTTGTGATAAAATTGTGCAACTCTTCCGTCTCTCTTTGTGGTGAACGAAAACACTGAATCAGATTGTAAGTATGACAGAGTTCAGACATATGTACAGCTTACACAGATATTGTCATGTATACTGTACGGTACCTTACAGAAAAATCAGAGTTTTCTAATCCTCACACTTAACAATGCCAATGAGCATGTCTCTGCTATACCAGATACAGGGACTGATAATTATACAGATTCAGACCAGCCACTACTACACTTGTTAAGATGACCGTACCAGATCAGATAATTAATTATGTAATTAGACACAGTTGTAATAAATTTTCCAGGATCTTGAATAATTAATATTAATTGAATAATGCATATGGAGAGTTAATTAAGTAGCACATATACATCGTGACAGTGACATATTTCAAAAATCATTTCTAATATAAAGAATACACATAGTGATTTCAAAAATTAATGTAGCATATTCAAATTTAATTTGATGAAAATTTCAAATTCAAAATGCATGTCAAGAATAATGTATTTTATATCATTTGGAGATCACTTCATATGTTTTTCACGACAAATTAAATAATAAATGACATAAATCTAATCTCTGTTGGACTAATTACCTTCAATAACAATCAGAATCACCTAATACATTGACGATCAGACCTAATCCTTGTGTATAGCACTCAGGTATAATCCAGGTATTATGTACAGGTAACAATCCAAAGGTAAATCTGGATGATCTAATCAATCACAGACTATTCTCTATTGAAGGATTTAAAGATGACACAGACTCGGCAATCTATACCCAGTATCTGTATGATTATAAAACAGTGACGATATGTCAGCCACACACACCACATCATTGGTGCACGACACACAAAACCTGAACATCGTTAGTCAGACTGTCGTCAACTTGCAACAAAGTGGCAGTATGAGATGAGAAAAACATCCGACATCTGCAGATCCTCCTCATGACAAAATAGAAATACCCAATCACAATTATACCTGCTCAGCGCCACGGCATGGTTAACTAGCGACAATGTCACGGTCCACCGAGTCCAGGTATGTTTATATCAGGGTAGTCTGTAATATGGCCAGGTATTGATCGGTTTCCACCTGTCGTGGTGTGTAAAAACCATCAGTAGGTGGAAAACTCATCTTAAAATCTATAATATTTATTACATTAATTTAACATAGAAAGCTGTCGCTACTTAGTTCTATCCTATACTTGTATATGGGTTGTTACCAGAAAACAGCCATATCAGGATATACAGAGTAGCAGGACATGATGTAACAAACACTCTGCATCCGGCCAGTAACAAATAAAATCTGTTATATCATCCTTCAGGACGAAAGGGCACATTTGAAACTCTGCTGATTTAATATCAAAACCATTTTAAGTTGTAAGCAAGTCTTTCACAGGTCTCATAAAATTACATTCGTTTTGAATGAAATTTTCATTTACTCCAAGATAGATATACATTTAATACTCGGTTTATGAATGACTATCAGAACAAATCTGATTAAATCCTTATAATAAATGTTATCCTTTTAAATATCTAAACTATTTCAAGTCACACTTATGGTTTTAATAATCCAGATTAGGTATGCCTAAGTAATATACCCGAGTGTCAATGAAGGCATTAAGTGCCATGTGATATTCACAGTAATTGGAAGAATTAAGCCAAAGCAAATTATTTAATTAAATTTTGAAGTCCATCTTGCTTACCTCCCTTACAACATATCAAGGAAATTACATGGTACTCTATGACGGATTCAGATTCAACCTAATTTTGTCTTTAATTAAAACTAGGTCAGTTTGACCTTAAGCCGACCCACATATCAAACATTTAAAATAAGGTTCTACAGCATCGAAAAAATGTCAAAAATGAACATCCTGTTTTAGCAGCTTTCTTTCACATAATTTTTTCTCTTTTTCCTTTTGTGAGTCTATAACAGTTTACACATGATGTGCAAAATTTCCAAGGAAACCTGCTTACTTTGCATACAATGTGTCTATAATTAAATGTAGTTTCAAATTCAAACGTGAGTGTGAGAAATATGAGAAGTGAGGCAAACAAAAATAACAATATTAATCTGAACAAACTTGAGCAGAAAAATCTTTGACAGGAAAAAACACCTGTTGTCAGAATTCAAACAAATCCCTGTAAACCTGAAGGTGATGATGGAAACTTTTGTATTTTGATTCTCTTTTTGTTTTCTTTTGGAACATTTTTTATGGTTATGGGTTCAGACTCTGGTGGAGAAATAAGACAGTCACACTATCCCTAGCTGTTACCAACTGCTACAAATATCACTTGTTTTGCATTACAAAAGGTGTACTAGCTATCTCCATGATTTACAATGTTGTATGTATAAAGTTTTTCCTGATACAATACATAAATTGTTACAGTACCAGTATGCATATTCCTGTATATCATTCTCAATTGCTTGTTTCTTCGATAGCTACCAAGGCTAAAATTCTTTTCCAAAATTAATGACCACGACCCATTCTATTTCACTTTCTATTCAATGCATTTACTTTAGTTTGTCAAAAGCTCTTTTGTCAATTTATTAAAAATTCACACCAAACTAATCCCAGGACCAGTCATACCCCTCTGATACTCCCCCACTCTTACCTCGTCACTTCATTTGAATGCTACAACATTTGTCCATACAGCTACACATCCCGAAATACAAATATGTTCTGTTGATCCATCTGAATGTGTATATCAGCATATTTGTCTTGGTAAACAGGTACATGTTTTATCTGCATTTTTGCAGGCAGTTTAAATGACTCCTACAACTAAAACCTGTTATCATTCATTCAAACCCTTTGTTAATCGGTACAATGCTGTATGCAAGATGATTACAAACACTCCAACACAACAAGGTCCTCTAGTATAGATTCCTCATAAGGGATTTACACAATCCTCGGGTAGATTCCTCCTTAGTGATTACGGACACATTGGTAAAGTTCAAAACACGACTCTGTAGTAAAGATTTGTGTCCAGTGATTACGGACACTTTGGTAAAGTATGAACATCATGTATACTAGGTACTATAGGGTTAACACTGCTGTCCAAACTGTTAAATTCAAAGTCATATGTAGTCTTTAAGTGCTTTGTGTAGGCGACCAAACATTTAAAGGTCCTATCAGACCCGCCAAACAAGTAGATTGAGTTCAATAACACAAATATTGACCCACCATTCACATCATCTCTGGTCCACGGTACCGACTCGGTCACCAGACTACACCCTTATACAAGCCGTTATCATTATTCCCGCCTCACAGAGCCTTATTGGGTTTATGCTGGCCACATTTAATTTCAAATCACTTATTTATTTACTATTCAATAACTTTGTAAAGGATTAAACATATACACATCATAATTTCAAACATTTAAATGGGTAGTATGGTTTCGTTTATTTTGAATACTACATCAGTACAAAGTGATGTTTGCTTTTCAAACCTGCCAAAAGTTTATCTAAATAAACCTGGATTATAAGATAACATAATCTGATACATATTCATACATGTCATCGATAGCTTTGACAGAACCCCACATACCTAACACGGACAAATATTTCCTTCTCTAAGAAACCTACCAATATTATCAGAAAAATGTTGTTGCGATAGTGAGTTGAAATATGTCTTAACATAACATTCACTGCCAATACTTCATTTCACATGGTAGAATAAAGATAGAAGATATCCCCAAAACATTGTTTAATACTGTATTACATGACATTGTTCAATACTGTATTACATGATGTTGTTTTAAATACTGTATTACATGACATTGTTTACTACTGTATTACATGATGTTGTTTTAAATACTGTATTACATGACGTTGTTCAATACTGTATTAAATGACATTGTTTAATACTGTATTACATGACATTATTTAATACTGTATTACATGACATTGTTCAATACTGTATTACATGACATTGTTTAATACTGTATTACATGACATTGTTTAATACTGTATTACATGACATTGTTTAATACTGTATTACATGACATTGTTTAATACTGTATTACAAGATGTTGTTTAATACTGTATTAAATGATGTTGTTTAATACTGTATTACAAGATGTTGTTTTTAATACTGTATTACAAGACATTGTTTAATACTGCATTACATGACATTGTTTAATACTGCATTACATGACATGGTTTAATACTGTATTACATGACATTGTTTAATACTGTATTACAAGATGTTGTTTAATACTGTATTAAATGATGTTGTTTAATACTGTATTACAAGATGTTGTTTAATACTGTATTAAAACGATGTTGTTTAATACTGTATTACAAGACATTATTTAATACTGCATTACATGACATGGTTTAATACTGTATTACATGACATTTTTTAATACTGTATTACAAGATGTTGTTTAATACTGTATTACATGACATTGTTCAATACTGTATTACATGACATTGTTTGAATACTGTATTACATGACGTTATTCAATACTGTATAACATGACATTGTTTAATACTGTATTACATGACATTGTTCAATACTGTATTACATGACATTGTTTAATACTGTATTACATGACGTTGTTCAATACTGTATTACATGACATTGTTTAATACTGTATTACATGACATGGTTTAATACTGTATTACATGACATTGTTCAATACTGTATTACATGACATTGTTTACTACTGTATTACATGACATTGTTTAATACTGTATTACATGACATGGTTTAATACTGTATTACAAGACATTGTTTAATACTGTATTACATGACATTGTTAAATACTGTATAACATGACATTGTTAAATACTGTATTACATGACATTGTTAAATACTGTATTACATGACATGGTTTAATACTGTATTACAAGACATGGTTTAATTCTGTATTACATGACATTGTTTAATACTGTATTACATGACATTGTTTAATACTGTATTACATGACATGGTTTAATACTGTATTACATGACATTGTTTAATACTGCATTTCATGACATTGTTTAATACTGCATTACATGACATGGTTTAATACTGTATTACATGACATTGTTTAATACTGTATTACAAGATGTTGTTTAATACTGTATTAAATGATGTTGTTTAATACTGTATTACAAGATGTTGTTTAATACTGTATTAAACGATGTTGTTTAATACTGTATTACAAGACATTATTTAATACTGCATTACATGACATGGTTTAATACTGTATTACATGACATTTTTTAATACTGTATTACAAGATGTTGTTTAATACTGTATTACATGACATTGTTCAATACTGTATTACATGACATTGTTTAATACTGTATTACATGACGTTATTCAATACTGTATAACATGACATTGTTTAATACTGTATTACATGACATTGTTCAATACTGTATTACATGACATTGTTTAATACTGTATTACATGACGTTGTTCAATACTGTATTACATGACATTGTTTAATACTGTATTACATGACATGGTTTAATACTGTATTACATGACATTGTTCAATACTGTATTACATGACATTGTTTACTACTGTATTACATGACATTGTTTAATACTGTATTACATGACATGGTTTAATACTGTATTACAAGACATTGTTTAATACTGTATTACATGACATTGTTAAATACTGTATAACATGACATTGTTAAATACTGTATTACATGACATTGTTAAATACTGTATTACATGACATGGTTTTAATACTGTATTACAAGACATTGTTTAATACTGTATTACATGACATTGATAAATACTGTATTACATGACATGGTTTAATACTGTATTACATGACATTGTTTAATACTGTATTACATAACATTGTTTAATACTGTATTACATGACATTGTTTAATACTGTATTACATGACATTGTTAAATACTGTATTACATGACATTGTTAAATACTGTATTACATGACATGGTTTAATACTGTATTACAAGACATTGTTTAATACTGTATTACATGACATTGTTAAATACTGTATTACATGACATGGTTTAATACTGTATTACATGACATTGTTTAATACTGTATTACATGACATTGTTGAATACTGTATTACATGACATGGTTTAATACTGTATTACATGACATTGTTTAATACTGTATTACATGACATGGTTTAATACTGTATTACATGACATTGTTTAATACTGTATTACATGACATTGTTTAATACTGTATTACATGACATGGTTTAATACTGTATTACATGACATTGTTTAATACTGTATTACATGACATTTTTTAATACTGTATTACATGACGTTGTTCAATACTGTATTACATGACATTGTTTAATATTACATGACATTGTTTAATACTGTATTACATGACATTGTTTAATACTGTATTACATGACATTGTTTAATACTGTATTACATGACGTTGTTCAATACTGTATTACATGACATTGTTTAATACTGTATTACAAGACATTGTTTAATACTTTATTACAAGACATTGTTTACTACTGTATTACATGACATTGTTTAATACTGTATTACATGACATTGTTTAATACTGTATTACATGACATTGTTTTAAAACTGTATTATAATGTCATTGTTTAATACTGTATTACATGACATTGCTTAATACTGTATTACATGAAATTTTAATTGCATAGAATATTTCGTAGATTGTTGTTGCTATGACACTATAAGAATATATATAAAACACAATGAGATTTGTTCTATACATAACTGCAAATATCAGAAACATCAGAAAAGCTAATCACTAATATTTTAACTCACAAAATCATTTGAAAGGTCAAAATCATGAAAGAAACTACATACTGGTATACAGTATTGAAAATTTTGTAATGCATTGGACAAACACCAGACAGAAATCAAATCTCAGACCAAACAGCTTAAGAAGTAACAGATATAGAAGTCCTACTTACAATGCCAACATGCTTGTACTAAATTAAAATATAAGTCTAGGTATTCAGGAATACTATGCATGAAAGGAAGTTACAGAACTACATGTACTTCACAGAACTCTTCAGCTTTTGCAGGATTATTTCAGCGATTTTGTTGTTGAAGACTATTGGGTATCAGTTTAATGTTGATTTTATGTATATAGGCCTACCGACTACCGTATATCTATTAATTCATAACAGGTTCTTTATGTATATAGGCTTACTAGATATATATCAATAAATTCCTAACAGGTTCTTCAGAGTTTGAAGGTCTAAAATTGTTTGTTAAAATGCTCAGAGAGATTGAACTAAAACATCTTTTTGGCATGAAATAAAATTATAATCTTGGTTGACAGGTTTGCAGGTAAACTTTAAGATCTATAACTAGTAATTTACAAAATGCACAGCAGTGAGCTAACTAGAATAACATTTTGAAGCATATACAACATTAGAACAGAAGTTGTAACTTCCATGAAATCAACCATGATCTCAGTCCCCTCGGACGACATGTTTGGACTCTTCGAATACAAAGACAAGACCATGCAGACCATCACAAAATTTCTGGGGTGTCATGACTGAACAATTACTAGAAATTAAAATCAGTTATATCTTATGTCTAGTCAAATAATATGATACAGTTTAGCTTCATTAGTACGTAAGGCTTATGGAGGTTATCTTCTAACCTCTGTAAAGTCAAACATGTCTACCACCACAGGGACAGAGGACTTTGTGTACTGATTGATTTATGTTGAAATTGGTTGTTTGGGACACTGTATACAGACTTTTCATACTCGGTATACAGAGGTAGTCACTAAGACAAGTTTTACTGTCATCAATAATGATGTGATAAAAGTGTTCAACAACAAGTCTATGACTGTAAGCTCCTCTTCATTGAAACTGCAGTTCATACATTTTTATACATTCTTTCCAGTTAAATACTTTGAATGCAGAAATACTCCACATACATATGGATATCAATGCCCACTATTTTATATATAACTGCTGCTTTTGTTGACAGTTCACTGTAGACAGATCTCAGTCCCATAGAACAGTTCCTTGAGAATTACTAAGTGTACATATAGCATCAATAGTATCCTCACAAAAGCACCTGTTTGATTAACTTCAAGTCTTCCTAATTACAAGGATTGAAAATGCAAAGATGTGAAGTCTTACAAGGTGTTCTTTTATTTGTAAATCAGGAATTCACTATCAATCCCTGTGGTGTCATACACTTATATTAAGTCTCTTCATTTGTAGTGAGATCATGTTTAACCTGTAGACTTACAAACTAAAATGAAACGGGGGTTTCTTTAATTGGCTGTCTGTTTCCATGTAACTCTGAGATTAAACATAATCTAGTAGAACTCTTCATAACATTATAATTTGCTGTAAACAGTATCCAAACCATATTATAAATATATCATATATTTTGACTTCTTTTACAATATACTTTAGTTTGAACATACAGTAAAACTTATCAACCACCTCTGTATAAAGACCACCTGCTTAATATGACCACTTCTTTAGGGTCCAAAATGGTCAATGGGACTAATTCCATACCACATGACAGCTAATAATATACAATTATGGCCCTCTGTGGAGGGATACATCTAGAAAATCCTCGAGAAAATAACTCTTTCCAGGGAGACAATTCTAGATGTATCCCGACACATAGGGACATAATTATTTTATTATACCGAACAATATTAAAAGAAAAAAATCTCTGTTAAAAGAACCCATGAAGATATTTCCCAACAACACCGTTGTTAAATTCGTTGGGATACAAAAAATAAGCAACAGCGTGGCCATTGTTGGTTGACGTTGCAGATGACGTCAACTTCCGGTCACGTGCGGAGCTTCCAAGGGGTTATTTCCCTCGGGGGTTATTTCCCTAGGGTTATTTCCTAGGGTTATTTCCCTCGGGAGTTATTTCCCTCAGGGGTTATTTCCCTGGGGTTATTTCCCTCCCCTTCCAATTCCGGGGAAACATCTAACTTATTCAATGTCATGTGAACAAGTTTAATCCAATCAGAACATTCTAAATGAAAGTGAGGTATAATAATGTTTGTGGTAGTATCTCCAGTAGTGATAAAAAATAACAACACTTTGTCGGGACCATGTCAGGATCATTTCATGCAAGTTTCAGCCTAATCGCACCGGTAGAACTTGAGAAGAAGTTCAAAATGTGTTTTCAAGATGGCGGCTTTGGCGGCCATCTTGGATTTTCGGATCGACCCGAAAAAAATAACAGCACTTTGTCGGGACCATGTCAGGATCATTTCATGCAAGTTTCAGCCAAATCGCACTGGTAGAACTTGAGAAGAAGTTCAAAATGTGTTTTCAAGATGGCGGCTGTGGCGGCCATCTTGGATTTCGGATCGACCCGAAAAGTCATGTTTCGACGAAAAAAGTAACAACACTTTGTCGGGACAATGTCAGGATCATTTCATGTCAGTTTCAGCCTAATTGCACCTGTAGAACTTGAGAAGAAGTTCAAAATGTATTTTCAAGATGGCGGCTGTGGCGGCATCCATCTTGGATTTCGGATCGACCCGAAAAATAACAACACTTTGTCGGGACCATGTCAAGATCATTTCATGCAAGTTTCAGCCTTATCGCACCGGTAGAACTTGAGAAGAAGTTCAAAATGTGCTTTCAAGATGGCGGCTTTGGCGGCCATCTTGGATTTCGGATCGACCCGAAAAATAACAACACTTTGTTGGGACCATGTCAGGATCATTTCATGCAAGTTTCAGCCAAATCGCAATGGTAGAACTTGAGAAGAAGTTCAAAATGTGAAAAGTTAACGCACGGCGCAGGGCGGACGGCGGACGGCGCACGGCGGACGACGACGGACGAAACATGACGACTATAGGTCATCCTGACCCTTCGGGTCAGATGTTTACCCACAGCATAATATGTATACTTGTCAAGTTCAATCAACCACAACATCCATGGTTGTACATCTACTGTCAACAAGTAGATTCATTGAGCAGAATGTACATACTGTTCACACATATATTCCATATCTTCCAGCATCTTCACTGTATGGGATGACAGAAATCCTTGAAGATCTTGACTTCTTTTTATATTAGTCATCTTTTTCCTTAATAAATTTGCTTTGTATGTAAGCAAGAATTCAGGTATATATATATAGAATTTCTAGGTATAATCCATCTAAGGTAATAAATTAATACTTTGATTTGTACCTGATTAGGTGCATAGATAAAACCTCAGGTAAACTCTGGTAATCTAGGGTAGATGATATTTGGTCCTTCTTAAAGGACAAAGATAAAACCTCAGGTAAACTCAGGTAATCCAGGGTAGATGATGTTTGGTCCTTCTTCAAGGACAAAGATAAAACCTCAGGTAAACTTAGGTAATCCAGGGTAATTGATGTTTGGTCCTTCTTCAAGGACAAAGGTAAAATGTCAGGTAAACACAGGTAATTCAAAGTAAATGATGATATTTGATCCCTCTTCATCAGGTATACACTCAGGTAAGATTTCAGGTAAACTCAGGTAATCCAAAGTAAATGATGATATTTGATCCCTCTTCATCAGGTATACACTCAGGTAAGATTTCAGGTAAACTCAGGTAATCTAAAGTAATTGATGATATATATGATCCTTCTTCATCAGGTACACAGGTAAGATTTCAAGTAAACACAGGTAATCTATAGTAAATGATGACATATTTGATCCTTCTTCATCAGGTACACAGGTAAGATTTCAAGTAAACACAGGTAATCTATAGTAAATGATGACATATTTGATCCTTCTTCATCAGGTACACAGGTAAGATTTCAAGTAAACACAGGTAATCTATAGTAAATGATGACATATTTGATCCTTCTTCAACAGGTACACAGATATGATTTCATCAACATCAATGAGCTGGGGTATATCTCACTTTGGTGATGTATTGTCCTTCTTCATTAGCCACAGTTCAGGTATAAGATTCACTCACTACAGTGAAGGTGTTGTGTCATTGTTCACATGCTTCATTAAAGTAGATTTTTCACTAATAGTAACTTAACCCAAATGTATACATGTAGTAGTAAACTGTATGATACAACTTCATCAAATACATATGTCAGAGTTCAGGTATATTTTTGTTTACTTACCTGGTATCTCAAATCCAGATGATGAAGAAATTGCAGTCAGGTATGAAGACAAGAAATCAGGTAAATATTGACTTACCTGGTGACTAATAGCCAGCAGTGATGGTAGGATATTTTGTTTTGCGCAGCATCATATAGGTAACAGATTTCAGTTAAACTTGGACTTACCTGGTAACTCAAATCCAGCATAGGTAATGAAGACATTGTGTGGTCCGGCTTCATCAGGAATGTAAGTCACAGATTTCAGGTAATCTCCACCAACACTACAGTTCACAGTTCGGCCAGAAGGACTGACCACTCGAATGGAACTCTCTAATGAGCCAGCATCGGCCAAGTCAACTGTAACAGACAGAAGTGAAACTTGGTTATAAAGTACATCTGGGCACCAATGTAATAACCTCATCGTAAACTTAGTTTGCTTTACACATATTATAAACAAGGAACCTTGAAGGTGTTGTTGTACCTACCATTAAAGCTGGCCTGTTCCCCGACATCTCCCTGCTGGAAGTTGTTGACTCTGATAGACAGTAGATCAAACACATCCACAAAGAACGGACTGCCCTCGATCTGACGGCCAGCAAACTGTACCTCCACACGATGTCGTCCTGTATCAAACAACATTCACGATTTAAGAATTTCACTGGTACATCAAACATGTTGGAATAGGAACAAGCACATACCTTTCATCTTAAGAAAGAAATATTTAAATTAAATGTGGATATAACCAATTTCATCATGTACATTTGAGGTAAAGGCTACACTAAGGGGAGATAACTATTGAAGATGAGGACCACAAGACACAGCATATTGAATCAGAAGGGAGATAACCAACTGGATAAAGTTGAGTCCACATCTATTGTTTAACAAAGAGAGTCAATATCTAAACAAAGGGAGACAACCTCACAAATTTCATATCATTTAACAAAGGGTGATAACTTACCAGGTGTAGTTGGAGTCCACTCTACACGGAAGTTGCCTCCAGACTGTGATACAAGTCGGGCCGGTATACCAATACCATTGGGGGCTGTAACATGTCAATATATATCATTAACTACAACTTCTCATAATAGGTAACCTACGTTCTCCTCCAGGGGAATGTCAACTACACTCCTCATACTCAGATCTGTCTACTGTTAACGTTACAATATTTTACTGTTATACACTTAGGTTACAAATGTCACATACTTTGTTATTATAGAATATGTATTGAGTACACAATAACAGAAACACAAAGGTTATTGGATATTGTTAGGACTAAAATATATACAAGGTGTATTAATATTTCTTTATAGACATCAAAATCAAATCATTTCATGTTCATAAAACTAATAGAAGACAAATCAGAAAACAATACAAATAGATGTAAAACAATGGTGAGATTTAAATCTTTATTGTCTGGTAGGGTACAGAGGTTGTAGGGACCTATGATCTGGATCTGTAGATTCTGCGAGTCGATGTCGCCACCGTAGGTCTCGAGGACAAACCATTGTCGCTGGTCGATCTGAAGGTGTCGCGTGTGGACGTTTATAGACAAAGGTTTAGTGACAGCTGACGTGACGACTGTCTCCTCAATCCTTGTAACATTCCTCTCCATACCTTCTACATGGATTGTAAATGGTGAACCTATATATAACCAAGAAAAAAACAAATAAATTAATCCTCAAATTAGATCTCTTAGCTTTGTCTTTACAGTCCTACACAATTTATAAACAGATCCATAAACATTTCCAAACAGTGTCCAACTGCCTTATTTCACAGTTTCCATTCAGCCATCATATCTTATGATCTATTTTCTAATTTATGCAATTATCCTGTGTTAGAGTTTCATAAACATTAACTTTAAGGAATTCCTCAACTTACAATTTTCCACAGGAAAGTATTACAGAAGTTAAGAAATGTGCTGTTACTTAAGATGTGTGTTCATGAACTTTTTTAATGCTTTCTATGGAGAATTATAAGTTAAGGAATAATTTATGGAGCATTGATAAAGGTGGGCTCTGTTAGAGTTTGTTTGGGGTTATTTTTATCTGTGTACATTACCTGGAACATGTTGGTCATTAAATGTGATGGTGACCAGGTGTCTTTTTCCGAACCTTGGAGTAAAGGTTGTCGTCAATTGTCCTTCTTTCCTTCTCTCCACAAAACTGGGAATTGTCTCCCCTTCACATTCAACAACGACCTCTAAACGACCTTCCCCAGCCTCATCTACTAAAACTGTTAGGAAAGAACCAAATAGAATATCTTCTTTGTTTCTAAATCTTCTTCATTTCAATTTTTTTGAATTTCTTATGTTATATATAAAGTAGGAGGCAATACAGTCTTACCAGTGACAAGAACATGTCCATAATAATGTTGTCAGGTCTGTATCTTAATTAATCAATTCAAATATAAACACAGTCAAGAAACCAAAAAAACATAGCCAAAATGTCCTTTATAGACAGATTTCCTTTATACTGAAGTTGATTATATAATAAATTGAATCAAATCTGATTGATGAAACTGACCTTTATATAGAGATCTATTATGTAGAGGTGTTCTTTATCTTAGGTTTTTGGCCACAAGAACAAAGGTTTATATATAAGACGTGTCATCAAACTTTTACTAAGTACTGCCATTTATTTATGATTTACCTCACAGAAAATAAAAGATTACTAAAACATGTAAATAATGTTGTAAAAGTAACAGGTATGTAAAATTACAAGATGAACAGGATATATTTCATCATGAAACTTACACGTCAACTCATACAGTTCTCCGACCTCTGCTCTACCGAGCTGTGTTAACAGCTTCACTTTGTTGGGGTCAAACACCTTAACGACGCTGGGGAATCCTGGGATTAGTGATCCCGCGAAGTAAACCTCCACCAGGTGGCTCCCTATCTCCGTTGGTTTCCATTCCACACAGTATGCCCCTGGTCTCATCTCTCGGATCTTTGCAGACAACTTACTCCCACTGGGTGCTGTAGGACGAATAGATTTCATTGATTAATAAGATTTTAGTACAGAAATAATGAAAACAATTATGCGGATGTGCCATCACATTTCACTTTTAATACAAAAAATGTCTTTTCTTTTTTGTTAAAAAATAAGTACTGACAGAGCCCTTTGTACTAAGGTTTCTGTGCAACTTATTATTTGGATTAGAGTAAAATTTATCTTTTTTTGTTATAAACAGCTAAATGTAATGTGAATATCTCATTTACCAAGGGTAATCATCTCAAGAGTTTTATATTTTTGCAATTTAGAAAACGTCTAAATAAATGATAATGTGTAATAACATTTCACTTCTGATTTTATTTCAATGATAAATGAAATTTGTGAATGGTGTGATTAAACTTACCACACTAGACAGCGACATGCGACTATAATCTACTGCCCTTGTCCATACACCAGCATTCTATAACTGCAAGCAAGTACTGCTGGCTACTGATACAGCACTGATCTACTAAGTCCCAAAGCCGATAATTCCATTGTACATCTGAACTTATGCTTTCTCCAAGCCAGGGAGCATCTACTCTAGTCATACAAGCATTTCTAACCAAGTACGTTTTTTTTTCAAGCTGATAAAAGCTCAATTTACCCCATGCTCTCACACCGTCCTGAAAATTTGTTTTATTAATTAGTATGATGATTCAAAGTTAGTAAGTCAAAATCCATGCTACATGCAATTTCTTGTTTTCAAGGGGAACCATAAGAAAATCTGAGGTTAGTTAAACGTCTTCAGATTATTTGAAGACATGGTCAAGGTCATAAGCCATGGTCAAGGTCATAAGGCAGATCAAGGACATCAGGCAAATGGATGACAGCACTTTGGTGGATAAGCTTTATTGAATGAGAGGAAAAATCACTTGGTTAGGGAAATAGGATTCATGAATTAAAGGATATTAAGCTATCAAATAAACAAAGCATTGCCTGGGTGATCTAGCTATACTGAAATATACTGCAAAGATTTTTTTACATGTATGATAGATGTATTGATAATTAAGACAACTCAAGAGGGCTTTTTATTTTGTAAAATGGGGAAGTTGATATCTCTTTAATCAACATTTGATTAAGTGTAATGACAGTTTTACTAAGTAAGAAACATATCATTAACATAATAAGTTAGGTCTAATGGATTTTTTAAGTCATCCTAAATAACTCATGATAGTAAGTATTTTTTTTTATTGTCAATCTGTTTCTGTTGTTCCACAGAATCTGAACAATATCTTCATATTCTGGAAAAATGAGGTCCATTCATAACTGTTAAAATAGTTTGCCCTTCTCTTTTATCGTTGTTTTTAATAGTCAACATGCAATAATCATTATCGTTGTACAAAGATTTAATCATGCACATTAAAATGAAAATAATTTAAAATAGAAAACAAGGCATATCATGCAAAATAATTTTTTTATTGATAACATTTTCAGATTGATAAATTAAATTATTTCCATGTTTATAAATGAAGTCCCTGACTCAGACATGCAGGCTTACCATGTCATCTTCAGTAATACAGGACAAACATCAAGCATATTCTTCAGTCAACATCACAAATTCACTTCCAAAAATTCGAAACTTCACCATAACATTCCTGCATGCTTAGGGTACATGTAACAGAGCACATCCTTTCATATGAATATAATCAGGGCCTATGTCTTACTAGTCTGACATTCCACCAATACGTGGGTTTCCAGATCCTAAAACAACCTGGGTGAAGTATAAATTACTGTTGATTAGTCCCATCTTCTGGTGGGTATGACATCACAAAATTCACTTCAAATGATGATGTCATAATCACCAGAAGGTTGGACTAATTGACGTTAAATTGTACCCACATCATTTTGGGATCTCGAAAAACCAGCGTATTAAGCTGAATAGAAGTTCGTTCCAGCTGTGACTGGCATATTGTGACTGGTATTCACCAGGGTTACATATACTGTCCATCATCCGTTTGCTGGACAAGGTAATATACTCAGGTAAGATGCATTGGTATCCTTCTCGTTAACTTGATGTACAGGAGATTGCATTTCATTCATTTTTTTACACAATTCATGCAACATTCTATCAGGAACATATTCTGCATTCACAAGTCAGCTAAAATGATGAACACTAGGATCATTGAAGGAGACAGTAAGTTTGGTCACACAGTTGAGGTACCTATGATTTCTGTACTAAATTGATCCACCATGTCTGCCGTGCCCTTGAATGTTATGCCTGCCAGGGTCCGAACCTGTACAAACTCTTGTCTCTCAAACTCAGCCAACATCTCCTCCATTTCATCCACATACTCAACCCAGAACGGACTTCCTAGCACCAGGCAAATTCAAAAATAAAGAATATTTCATTAAAATCATCTAAATGAGATTTTTTCAGGGAAGCATGTGATGCTATGGAAAGCATATAATCATTCTCTCTGGCATAATGACATTCCCTTATGTTTGTCTCTTTGATATTTTTGATAGCAGTTTTCGCATCAGGAATTCTCCATCCATGTTTTAAACAAGAAGTGTATTACTACTATCAGACTAGGGTATAAGTGATCACTTGACCTAGTTCACACGGTAGGGATACAGTATTCACTCATTTTCAGGAGTGGACATTTGTAAATAGTATTGCAGACTCATAATTTAGCTGGTAAAATGACACTTTCAAACTTGAAAATAAGATAATCTTTCATTCAAACACTAAAACATTTCCACCTTATATGTCTAAATGGTCAGTAACTATACCTTTGACCAGTTCATCGTTGAGAGTCATGTGGACTCTATGTCGGTATGGCTCCGTCCCTGTGAAGCTGACCTCGTAGAAACCATCGTCGTGCGAGATCAGTTTGTGGGGTATAGTTTTACCCTCACATAAAATCACAACCTCCAAGATACCATCACCAGCTTCGGTAGCATCAACTGTAAGGTCAAAAGTCAAACTCATTAATGTTGGCAGTCATCTAAATGCTTATTTCAATGTCAAAGTGCAAGATTTAATGAGTAAATACATTATATTTTCAATATCAGTTTTAGTATTATCAACAACATGTGGAACAGGTACTATATTAGGAATACTGAAATTCCAGAACTTACCTTGAAATGAACAAGGATTTCCTGTGTAACATTTCTTTGGGATGTCAATGGCCTTGACACTCCTGGGGTCAAAGACCTTGACCTTGTATGGACTATTACCTAAATGATGATATCCTACCTTGATATCAATCAGGTGCTCCCCTGAAACAAAAGTTAGAGGATTAATTAAGTTGATTAGATATCTGTCACTTGTCTACACTATTGTATTGTTACTGTATAACCCCTACATTGGAGTAACGCGATTGTAATCATTAAAAGATCAGACGATTCATTATTAAGCGTTAGGTATTGTTTATACAGTTACCATACCATCAAATTAAAGTTATCAACAGGTTTAGATGGAAATTTCAGACTGGGACATCAATGGCCTTGACACTCCTAGGATCACAGACCTTGACCTTGTAAGGTCATTGGAATGATCGCCAGGTCAGAAACTTTGAACAGCAATTCATGAATGTTATATGGTAAGAATGATCATGTTCAAACTAACATTGACTGAAAAGATAGAATACAATGTTTCAATACATTTCCTAGCTATATTTAACCTTGAAATATTAACAAATTATAAAATATTAATTTCCAAAGATTTCAATACTCAGCTGTTACTACCTGCTATCTTTGGTGTATATATAACTGTGTATTGGTCACCATCCTCCATAACCTTGACCGGGACCTTCATTCCAGATACAGCTAGAAAACATATTACCTCAACATCAAGCATTTCTATTACTATACATAAATATATATATATTTTGTCCAAATGTGATCCAAAGTCTTGTCCAATTAATTGCTTATCATGCTTATCATGTGATAAGAGATATGAAATAATACAAATGTTATCAATAGTATTTCATGTTTCTGTACTTAACTATGTTAGATAAAAATGTTGTGATTTCAAGTTAAAATGACATGTAAAACTTTTGCAGTTATGGATATGGCTTTCATGGTATACATAATTTAATAATTTCTCAATAAGCAGATAAGAATTTTCAGATCACAAAAAAAAACAGTTATAAATATGGTATGACAGAAGTCTTACCTGTTGTCAGCAACCATTTAGTCTGCATGCCAAATATTTCCGTATGCCACATTATCATACAAATTGTATGAGCATTCATCTACCACAGTCAGCATTCTATCTTCGTTCAAAATATGTCCACGTACCACATACATGTATATCACAGCATTTTACTGATATAGTATTCAATCATTAAATCAAGGCATTCGTTTGATAGATCATGCATTTCATATCTCTAATATCAAGGTAGATATAAATAACTTTGATCATGCTTTGGGGTTATGGGAACTCTGAACAAAGGGAGATCATCCTGGAGATGGAGCCCGGCAGACAAATGATTAAGTAAATTGGTATTAGGGAGAGGGGTACAAAAAAAAGTAAATAGACCAAAAATAACTGTTTTCTGGGCCATGAAAACATGCATGAAATGGTTCATTTTAGGCAATGAAAATAAGTTTTTATTACGAGTATCACATGCAAACACATTTCTGTTGTCGTGCGTTATGTAAGTTAGTCTGATAAGTACAATGACCACAGCGTGATGGATAAAACATGCATTTTATTGGTTAGAGACATACATTGTGTTAATCATTGGAAATACAACAGATCATTCCCCCACACTCTCATTCAACATAAGTCATGTTTACAACATCTCAATGATTGTAATAGACTGTTTTCTGCATCAATTCATACACATAACAAGATACGCTCAATAAATTTTATGCCAAATTCAAATTTACATTCAGAAACGGAACTATTTTTTTTCTATAAATATGTCCATATATATCCTTAATTTCTATGTATCTAATTCAAAATAACAATTTTGTTGTTAATACATTCAAATTTAATTTTTTGTTTGAATGATGAAGAAAAAAATTGATTAAAGACCCAAATCAATTTAGTGACAAATTAATATAAACTCATTGTACTTGCTTCCTAATCCAAACTATCATTCAATAAATAGTTTTTAAACTGTATTAATTCTGAACAAATTTTGGTGACATAAAAACTCATAACAAACAAATCAGACTCCATGCCAGTATTTAACACACACATATACCCTCGGTAAAACTTACAGCTGACTTCCACCTCCGGTGTCACATCGTCCGAATCACACTGGATGTTAAAGTCAGTAGATCTGTTAGCAGGAATGACATTGTCCATTCCTGTCAAGGTCACGCCAGCACCGTCGTACGCCAGGCAGGAGAACGGAGAACCTAGAATAGAATCAAAGTGTATCAGAAAATTAAAACACATGTTTTATCATATATATTTTTACATAATTTTTTAAAACATTTATTTTTCTTCCAAATTTGAATAATTCAATTTTGCTTGTTACGAGCATTTTCATCGGCTTAAAAATTTATTTCATCAGCCCATAAAGGAAAAAATGGCGTCGCCGTTTGTGATGTTGCTTCTGATAGGCCGTTTGTGATGTTGCTTCTGATAGGCTGAGATAACGGCGTAATGATTTCATAGACAAAAGAGTGCCAAAATGAATTTTGAGTATTGAAGAGATTATCTTTAGTAAAATTGAATTATAAGGATTAATTTGAATAAATTGTTTATGTTATGGAGATATAACACAAAAATCTGAGTGTACTCTCATCATAAATCGCTTCACAGTTTATTTAGAGTATGTTTATACTCAAATTTTTGTGTTATATCTCCATAACATCAAACATCTATTGACTAGTCAATCCGTAAATAAATATTTGAGCTGATCTTTCAGTGAATATCTAGTAAATAAATTGCTTTCTGTGCCACATTCCAAGCCAATGTCATCTCAACCAGGCAGTAGGATAAATGTTAAAGATGGATGTCCATATATATCTACACTCAATTTACATTCTCCTCTATCATATTAAATTGTTTGCAATATTTCTGTGTTGATACCAAATATTTAAAGTAACATGCAGAGTAAGTAATTAACTATGCTAAGATATCATTATGTAATTATTTTGAGGTAGAAATATTTCTAAGATAGGGTTTTATTAACTTGCTTTGAGTACTGTATAGCTGGCTATTTTTGCAGGACATTGTTATGATTGTAAAAATTTAATCTGCGAATTATGATAAATGATTGAATTGTGTTCATCCTAAAAGTCAGATTATGAAAATTTAAAACCGATGAAATAAAATTTTCTTGCTTTTACTTGAAATCACATCAATAACTGTCCTCAAGCCTACCTGGCAGAGATTCGCTGTTGAAGTTGATATCGACGTATTGTTTGCCGGCACTTGTGGGTGTGAATGCGATGCGGTATACACTGGGACGCTCTAGTTCTACTGTGTTGGGTAGGTTACCATTGTTTACCATGATCTCCAGCTGTCCTTCTCCGGCACGTGAGACGTCAACTGGAACAAAAAAAACGGAATGTTATTAGCACTAGAAAGATAATTTTGATTAGAAACTTGTATATGCCATTCCAAGAAGATATTTTACATTCAACTTCTAATTCATCTGGTCCTGATTTCTCAAAACAAACTCTAATAAAAAGCTTACCAAAGTGATCAATGTTTATCATATCAGTAAAGGAGAAAAATCTTAGTTTTGACTTAAATTAGCTGTACTATTTCACAGAGACAGATATCATACTATTATCTTCTTAATAACATAAATCACTATCACTCATGTTTCAAATTATTTTATTTTTTTTTCAAAATAAAGACATTATGTACAAGCCACAACAGTTTGCTTTTTATGAAATATTATCAATCACAGAAACAGAAATATTATACAAAGAAACAGTATAAATGGAGAGAAACATACTTGTGAAATCAAACGACGATCCGACTAGTCCATTTCTGAGTGGTGTGATGACGATAGCAGACGTATCGTAAGCCTTGGCTGTGAATGGACTGCCATCAACCTCATTACCCATATACTTCAGGTCAATACGGTGGTCACCTGGCAACAGAAGGAAGCTTTGTCAAGCTGCTTCATACAGTTTTAAACCTTATTATAAGTCTATATTCTAAAAATCTTAAAAAAAATTAACTTATTCAACCATTTGGCTTTACCGTTTGGTGCTGAAAATTAAGTAGCACTTAACGATCGAAATATAGAAAAGTTGGCAAATTACTAAATGTTCTGTTTTTCAACTTTGTATAAATAATTCTTTATTTCAAAATAGACAAAAAAAAAGAGAAGAACATTATAATTATTCAACGATTAGCAGCAGTAGACTCAAGATCAAGGTATCCATTGTAAAGTCTTCAACTCTCAGCAGTTACAGTTACAGACCACCAAAGGGACATAGGAAAATAATGATTAAGTAGACCGAGTCAAATGTCAACATGTCAAAACTTTATTTGAGATTTTAAGAAGATGGTCTTATCAATAAGTTATAGAGGTGGTTACTAGCTTAGGTATGTTTCATTGTACTTTTGATTTATCATCTCTAAACTTACCAACTTCCTCTGGGACGTATTCGATGGTCTGTTTACCAGAGTCCTGTACAATGTTAAAAGGCACAGTACCCCCACTAGGAGCTAGAACAGAAATATAATTAACACACCATTAAATCTGAACTGGACAAGAAGCTAAAGTGTGTATCATTTTCAACTTAATAATTTTACAAAAAAAAGGAAAATATAAAAACAAACATCCATATATATATATAATATTATATAAAAGCCCTCTCTTACCAAATCACACCCTTCACAACATACACAACATTCAACATTTTATGATTTTGAACAAATATTTGTTCTTGAATAAGTTTTTATAAGTAAAAAATCATGTTACTAATCAATAAATATCTGTATTGTTTTCGAATGAAAATTAATACCGCCTAATTAATTGATAATACATGGGTTCTTCATTCTACATGGAGTAAATATAAACAAATGGGGGCTAACTGTAGGCTAAAGCTAGCAGCAAGTCACATGGGCATTTGTACTAATTTAAGGAACTAAACACAACATATACTGTGAAGAATACTTAGACTATGGGATTTTTTATTGTACACTACACCTGGAAACAGAAAGTATGGCAATTGAAGATGACTAAATGGAATTGGACTATACTATTACTGATAATAATTCTAACGTTGCTGTCAAGGTAATAATTTGTACTAGACTCAGACTAAGGATACTGGACTTTACTCAGACTATACTCAGACTAAGGATAATGGACTTTACTCAGACTAAAGGTTTTACATACATACAAACATGACAGGAATAAACATACAAAAGCACTGAAGGACAGTAAGTATGGAAATGAACAGAAAACACAGTAAAACTACAATGTTTGGTATAAACGTTTATTAGGTTATATATCTGTACATTACATAGAACATAAAAAGAAAATGTGCTCAAATACTACAAGATGCATGCAAATGAACGTGGAATAAATAATTATTCTGGAAAATAATCAGAGATCATCCTCCGACAGTGAAACGGAAACCTGCAATAAATTTCACCAATCAGATCATCATCTTCATCAAAATGTACGAATGTGACAAAATCTTATCTAACTTGAAGCTTTTCATTTTAAATTTACATTCAGAAACAAAAGACATTTCAAGTAAACAAAGATGAATGTATCTGATAACAGATAAGCATGTATCTTGTTATGAATCTAAAGTTTGAATTTTCCCCTTTTTTTCATATTTCATAAATGAGTATCATTTTGTTTTTCCTTTTTGCATTTTATATGAAAGTAAAATCTTGATAATCTAAATCAACATCTTATTCTATCAAATAATCAAAAGCAAAGATGTACAATAGATATGAGAACTGAATATTGGTGGCGAAGAGAGTAAGAACATTAAGCTTCCGTCAGTAGTTGGTTGTTAGTACTGCTAAAGACATTGAGACACAATGGGTTATCTTTGTAGTAACTACAGTCTGAAAGCATGGAGCTGGACAGTAAACTAAAGCCTCAAGGAGAAATAGAAACACCTTCTCTAAATACTGATAGGAATTAGTAATTAAAGACTGATCAACAGCTTAAAACATAATGATCAATGTTTCCTAACAATACCAAAAATCTTTACATAAGTAGCATCGCTGTTGATTTTAAATAATCCCTTCTAACCAAATTCTCTGTAGACCTGCCACTAGTTCCACACATAATGTAATGTATTTAGTAGGAGATTTGAATGTTCTTCTAAGGATCAATTCAAGGATGATTCGAAGCAATAATATTTGAATGAAATGAATCAAGACAATTCCACACGAATTTAAGT